>NC_135308.1:18946211-19248143 GCF_048772815.1 Callospermophilus lateralis | reverse complement strand
TTTCAAACTGGAAAGACAGATTGGTTTGGGGAGGGGAGGTTATGTGTAAGGCCTTTGAAATCAATATTACAAATCCAGCTACTGACAAACTTCTGCAAACTAATATGTTTCAAAGACAAAATCAAGACAGGTGTTAAGACATAAGTAGTTAAGACTTCGTTACCCTAATAGATTATATTTTAAGAAAAAATTTTAAAATTTTTAAATAAATCTTTAATTCACATTCATAGTTTCATGGAATATCTGTGTTTAGAACTGTGATATGATATGAAATATGCTTGGTCTTTGTTCTGTTCCTGTCACCAACAGTTCATACTAACAGTGCCCCTAAAACCCTTGGTATTTCCTGAGTGATAATGTCTTGCTATTTATTTATAATGAACAATATTATTAATAGTTATGAATAATTAATAAATAGCATAATGATCACACCTGTTTATGCTAATGAGATAACTTAGGGTGGGATCCCTAGATATCCTCAGGATGGTACCAGTCACCAGAAAGACAGTTGATTAGAGAATTAGAGGATTGAAACTTTCAGCCCCAACCACCAACCTCTGGGAAGGGGGTCAGAGCTAGAGAGCAAGCTCTGTTAAAACTCATGAACGGGCTGGGGATGTGGCTCAGGCGGTGGCGCGATCGCCTGGCATGCGTGCGGCCCGGGTTGGATCCTCAGCACCACATACCAACAAAGATGTTGTGTCCGCCAATAACTGAAAAGAATGAATATTAAGAAAATTCTCTCTCTCTTAAAAAAAAAAAAAAAACAACTCATGAACAAGGTTTGATAAGCTTCCTGGTTGTGAACACAGAGGTGCTGAGGTGCTGAGGGGGCAGTGGGCCCACGGAGGGCATGAAAGCTCCGTGCTTCCCCCTTTCTCTTAATCTGTATCCTTTATAATACCTTTGAACCAGTGTTTCCCTGAGTTCTATGAGCTATTTTAGCAAATTAATCTAACCAAGGAGGATGTCTTGGGAAACCCAGTTTGTGGCCAATTGGTCGTTTAAGTACTAGTGGCTCAGACCTGCAATAAGCTTCTGAAGTGGGGGCAATCTTCTAGGATTGCAGACTCAACCTGTGGGATCTGACACTATCTACAAGTAGGTCTTCAGGCAGAGGTTGAAGTGAATTTTAGGGTGTCCACCGGAGAATCATATGGTATGGGGAAAACTCCACATTCACCTGATCATAGAAGTGTTTTGCATTGTGAGTACAGTAGGAGAAACTGAGGGGTTTTTCCCCTACATTTTTATAAGAAAGGATAATATCCTCACCCTTTTCTTGGTTCTGCTGTTTTATTAGACCTACAGCGTGTTTATTTATTTTTTTAATATTTATTTATTTTTTAGTTCTCGGGGGACACAACATCTTTTGTGTGGTGCTGAACTCCAGCCGCACGCACGCCAGGCGAGCGCGCTACCGCTTGAGCCATATCCCCAGTCCTCTATAGCGTGTTTATTGACAATAGGCCTGCCAGGAGTCATACTAATGCAGAAATTGATGTTTTCAAAGTGAACACAGGTATTTTCTGGCTAAATTCCTTATATTTTCATTTATAACAGAAGGTTCAACCAAGTATTTTAATGTGGTTCTGTTTAGATTTGAAGAATCTATATTAACTAGGTAAAAATCCTATCTTTCCTCATGATTACCAACTTCTTAAAGCTTTTATTAGTGCATTATAATATAAAATTTGCATTTTAAAATTTATTTTCAATGTTTTTTTAAAAAATATATTTTTAGTTGTTGTTGGACATACCTTTATTTTATTTATTTTTATGTGGTGCTGAAGCTCAAACCCAGTGTCTCGCACATGCTAGGTGAGCGCTCTACCACTGAGCCACAACCCCAGGCCCTTTTTGATGCTTTTAATAGTGCATTTTGATCATATATAATAGTTGGATTCATTCTGACATATTCTTACATTTGCTGCATTTCAGTCCCTGGTGCATCTTCTTTCTCTCCCCTTCTCCTTCCCCCCATTCCCTTCCTCTGTTTTAATGGTCATTCTATTTATTTATTTATTTATGATGCTTTCTTCTTATTAACTTTTCAAGTGATTCTCATGAAAAATGTTCACAGTCCTCTTTCACTTCCTTTCCTTCTCTTTCCTTTTTACTCTGTCTGCCATCACAGCTGTCTACCCCAAGATCCCACTCACATTTCCATGATTCTTTTTTATATATTTCTTAGTTTCTTAGGTATTCTTACATAATGTTTTCTTTAGAGAGAGTATTTTGCCTTTGATTTTCTTTTTATCCAGTGCTACTTGCTTTATCTTTATCTGGTGTCCTGCTTACTGTGAAGGACAGAGAAATTTATGAACCTTACATTTTACTGATCCTTCAGAAACTTTCCTTGATGGTTATGGTTACCTGTTCTTGATGAATCAATGTCAGTGCTATCACTTAATGATTTAATGCATTACCTTACCTGCTACTTTGGCAAGAAATTTAAAAATACAGGTTTGTGAAGTTGGGAATTGCAAATTTTTACAAAAGGACAGAAATCTTCAACAAACAACTTTGTTAGTATCAAACTAATAGATAAAAATCAAGGACATTGTAAAACAAATAATATACAAACTTTTATTCAAAGATAATTCAAGAAAGACATGTTTTGGTCATCTTTAAAGTGAGATTAATTGAAGATCTCAGAAAAACTGTATCTGATCAAAGCACATGGCTACTCACAGAAAGCTCTCTCCTTCTGTTAATAGCAGCTAAATTTATACACACAGAAAAAGTCTTAAGACCATGCAAATTCAGTTGAATTCCATACATTCATTATATTCATCAAAAACCTGCAGTTATATTCATGCCAAAGTGTTACTTTAAGAAAAAATTAAAAATACACACCAAAACATGACCAAGATTAAACTAAAGAAAATAATAAATAAGCATAATTTATACTTTATTTTAAAAAGTTTGGCATCACACATATTCAAGTGTGTTACACCATGTTCATTCCTCAGAAGTGGCATTTTAAAGTGTTAAGCATTGTTAAATATCAAAAAATACAACTCTGTTTTACAATGTAGTACTGGCATAATTCAAAGTACTGTGCCAATTATAAATAGTATAATCAAGTTTCAAACATCTTTTCAAACATTTAAAGGAAAGCATATAGACACACATTTATATGCACACAATTTATTATATTCATGTAATCAAAGATATTTATAAAAGCAAATAGTTTTATCCCTCAATCACTTTGTATACTTACGCAGATTTTAATACCTGTTCAAAGATTTTCAGTTCCTGGGTATATAGATTTTCAGGAGAAGGAATAAAGATAAAACTTAATTTTACAAGAACACACGTTAACTTCATCCTCCTTCACAAAATAATCCATAGTCATTCCAGGGTGATGAGAACTAGTCTTTATGAAAGCAACTGTTAGCTAAAGACTACAGAGTAAGTACTGCAGTCCAGGTTTCTTATTAAAATTCAGTCAGCTGCTGCTCATTGCAGAAAAAGCCTACACAGTGCTTCTACCAAAAATAATCTTCAGTATCCGAGGCCTATAAAGGCAGACGATCTTATCTTCTGCTGAGACTTAAAGTGCAGCTACAAGTGGAGAAGTGCTAGATTCTCAGTCACTTCAGAAATACTTGTTGAAGCCTGTTTCTCATGTGTAAATATGCCGAAAATGTCCTTCAGGCTCATAATGGTTTATCAATAACTGTGACCCCTGAGCAAAAAATGAAGAAATAAATCAGACATCACAGGCAGCATTCTGTTACTCTACGAAGATACCGAATTCTACATTACCAAAGCCACAGGGACTGAACAAATATAATGCTTCAAAATCTCCTTCTTACAGTTTAGTGTTACTATCATTTCAATCTAAATCACAGTGAATTCTAGTTACAAACTGGGACTACATCTGACTTCTTAATCCATAACTAGAATTTACAGACACAATTTGGAGAAAATAACTTTATTTAGAAAATACCAAAATTCACCTACTACACAAAAAGGCAGAAAGAAAATAGGGGATGATACATTTATTATCTTGATTATGGTGATGGTTTCATGGATGTATACATATGTTGAAAGTAACCAAATTGTATATTTAAATATACATTACTGTATGTCAGTTATATCTCAATTAAACTGTTGAAAAAATTCACCTATTATTGAGTCATGTTATTCTGGGATCCTACTGTAATAGTTCTTCTATGAAGTGTTGTTTTGGACGATGCATAAACAACAGTGATGGTTAATTAGTATAGACTTCTTTTTTTCTCCACTATTGGATCGATTTTGTTAAAGAAACATTCTAGAAACATACAAATATTTAAACACTGTCATCAGAATAATTAACAACAACATACAGTTTTAAAGACTTCATATATATATATATATTCATTTCTCTAAGAGAATGGAAAATTTTATTTTATAATGCAACTAATGATATGGTTTAAGAAAATTAAAATTACTCTATAGCTTAACTATTCTATCTCTTGTAGCCTGGCCATGGGAAGGGATCAGACCTTTGGGTGGGAAGGATTACCAGAAATCATACCCAGACACACTCTTACCACTGAGCTCCATCCCCAACCCTTTTTTTCTGTTTATTTTGAGACAGAGTCTAAGTTGCCCAGGCTGAACTTGAACTTGAGATCCTCCTGCCTCAGCCTGCCAAGCAGTAGGGATTACAGGTGTGCGCCTGTGCAACCATATTTACTGGCTATCTGAGGAAATAAAGCCTGGCCACATAGTGTATTCCTCACTGTAGTATACAGATTTTGGTCATATTAAAATTTACTGTATGTTCTGTACTGCAAAGACTTGGTATTTTAACTAAATGACTATAGAATGACAAACAAATACGGGTGCTTTATTTCAGAATTACACATCCAATATAAATTATTTTAAGAATAAGATAAAAAATATACATTGAGAAAAAACTTTCTTCTTAGAAAAACCTGTTAATCATAATGATGTCAACTTTTTATAATACAAGACTAAGAAAACGAGACAACTATTACCTGCATAACTTCTCCCTGTGCTCATACAAGATGACACAACTGTCCATTTATCTGTTGTTGGGTTATAATATTCTACCGATGCCAAGTTACAGGAACCATCATCCCCTCCAACAACATATAACAGACCATTAACTGCACAAACCCCTTTAAAAAAATATGCAGAGAGAAAAAAATTATTGAAAGTCTTTGGATAATCAAGAACTACCCTATACATGTTTGGTGAGGTGATAAAGAGAAACTTCTTCCTTGAAAGGAGGCAGTAAGAAAAGATGAACATGTAAAGAATTCCTTTTGTTTTTGAGAGTATAATTCCACTGCTAAGCAACTACTGTTATGTCACTTATGCAGCAGTTGCTTTATATATGCATTATTTCATTTAATCCTCACAACCTTACTTCATACATTAGAAACTATTTTGCTCCTCATTTTATTTAAAAAAAAATTAAATTTAGGTCAAAATGTAACCCTCACAAAATTAGCTTCTTAGAAACTCCTAAGGAAAAAATATATATTAATAAAGGATAAAAATTTTTCTTAATTTTATTTTTATACTGAATAATAAACTATCTTACTTCCTTTAAACACAGAGAACAGTATTATCTGATTACTAAAATAACTCATTTCTGCAAAAATTCAAAAACTTCTATAATAATCATCATTTAAATTTTGACCTCAACTCTGGCTGACTTCTCCCTGTCCCATATATATATACACACATATATGTATATATATATGTATACATATACATATACATACACACAAATACACCAAAACACTTTCTTTTTTAACCCCAAAGTAGCTGACACTATACATGCTACTTAATACCTACCCCAACAAACAATATACCTTGGATATTTCCCCAGGTTAAAAAATATTGATCCACTCAATATCAATGGCTGTATAGTATCCCACATATTCAATACCATAATTTATTTACTCCTCCTTTATTGATAGATATTTCCTTTTTTTTTTTTGCTCATCAATGGTGTTGCAATGAATAGGGATTGTTTTGCATGATTTTTTGAATACATGTGTGATTGTTTCTCAATATACATTTTAAGTAAGAAAATTGCTGAATGAAAATACCTTTTATTTCAATTTACTTTTGTCTATCCTAATAAATGTTTGGAAATATTATGAACTGATACTATAGGATGTCAAAGAATCCACAAGAATGGTGCTCCATACTAGTCTCCGTAGGTTTAAAGATGGTTTTGCTAACCTAATTAATAGATGCTTATAGAGTTTTTAACATAAAATAACAAGCCCACATTACTACACAGCATTTAAAAGTGTACTTGAATGGAGTGGACTGTCTCTGTTTTACTCAACTGTGTTACTATTGTCACAGGAAGCAAATTCCTACCTTTTATTCCCTGTACCTCGTTAGGCACTGAGGATTAATCCCAGGCCTCACATCTGAGGCAAGCACTCTACCACTTAGCTATATCCCCAGCACTTTTTATATTTCATTTTGAGACAGGGTCTTGCTAAGTTACCTAGGTGGCCTTGAACCTGCAATTCCCCAGCCTCAATCTCCCAAGTAGCTAGGATTAAAGACATGCACCATATACCTGGCTAAACTCATATCACTTTGAAGTAGTTCAAATACTTGAAAGCCAAGAGCCAAATACTGCTGCATACAAGTTCCCCAAAGTTGTTGTATTTGTATGCAAGTCTGTATTACAGCTTACTGACAGATGACACATGACTATGAAAAGATAAAATGGCCTCTAGAATGTCTTGGCTGTGACAGATGAGTAAGGGGCTCTGTTTTCTTTTTTCTGGGGGCCTCAGCGGGCTACTAGAGACTGAACTCAGGGGCACTCAACCACTGAGCCACATCCCCAGCCCTATTTTGTATATTTATTTAGAGAGAGGGTCTCACTCAGTTGCTTAGTGCCTCACCATTGCTGAGGCTGGCTCTGAACTTTCGATCCTCCTGTCTCAGCTTCCCGAGCCACTAGGATTACAGGTGTGCACCACAACACCTGGCTTCTGCTTTCTTAAAGAGCTTCTCCAGTTACATCTACAAGGAGCTCATAGATGAAAGAAAACTCCACCACAGAAAAGGAAATCAGTCTCTACACACATTTAAATATATAAGCTATATATCCAAAAGATGTCAATTCTATTAATCCACTAATTCATAACACCAGAATTCTTTTAGGCAGATGAAAGCCAAATCATGTGCTTTCCTGCAGTCTGTAACGGTTCCAGTTTATTTGGTGTACTTCCTCACTTTGTTCTCAGTTCAAACATGTACTGAGAACCTATTATAGACGTGCTAAGTATTGACAGGTTATTTATAATCTAATTAAATTTTTCCTCCATTCTTAATGTCATAATTCACCATACATATAAAAACATGGGAAATCTGATTTGAATGTTGCTTGCTAATTCGAATTTACACAATGCTCTCACTTACTTAAAACTGAACTCATGGTTGGGGTTTTGGCTCAGTAGTAAAGTGCTTGCTTAGCACGTGTGAGGCACTGGGTTCGATTTCCAGCACCACATAAAAAAAGTAAACAAAATAAAGGTATTAAAAAAAAAAAAAAAAAAAAACGGAACTCATGCCCTGCTCTCCTTGCCAGCTCAGTCCTTTTGTCCCAATTTAGGTGACTGAATGAAATCTGTGTTTACTGTGGCTCTTGATGGCATCAAGAGGACATGTGAAGTGACTGACCTACAATGAGAAAATCATCTAATGAGCATTTCTCAAAATTTGTCTCTGTCATTAAGTGAAAGTTGACTATAGTTACTTTCTAATCTTGAACACTGTTCTATTCTTGAAATTGTTTTCTGTTTGTTGTTGTTGTTGTTGTTATGATTTGGACCTGTAATGTATCCTACAGACTTGCGTGTTAAAGGTGTGGTCTCTAGTGCAGCAACATTCAGAGGTGGGGCTCTCTGGAAGTGATTAAATCATGAGCACTCTGACTCTAATCTAATGGGTTATCACTGATGGGTGCGTAGCTGAGGACATTACTGGGAGGTGGTGGACACTGCTCGAGGTGGGACCTAGTTGGAGAAAGCAGGTCACTGGGGGCATATGCTGGAAGGGTATGTCTTGTGCCCAGCCCCCTCTTTTCTCTCTGCTTCCTGACTGCCATTTCTTTCCTTTGTCACACCTTCCACCATGATGTACTGCCTCACAACAGGCCCAGAAACAATGCAGCCAGGATTGTGGACTGAAATCTCTAAAACTATGAGTCAAAATAAATCTGTCCTCCATTAAGATGTTCTCCTCAGGTGGTCTGTCACAATCAAAAAAGGCTAACTATTGGGCTGGGGATGTGGCTCAAGCGGTAGCGCGCTCGCCTGGCATGCGTGGAGCCTGGGTTCAATCCTCAGCACCACATACAAATAAAGATGTTGTGTCTGCCAAAAACTAAAAATAAATAAATAAATAAATATTAAAATTCTCTCTCTCTCTCTCTCTCTCTCTCTTAACAAAAAAAAAAAAAAAAAAAAAGCTAACTATTGTTGTTGGTTCCGTTTTTTCCATTTTCTGGAGATCCTGAACTATACCAAATTAGGATTATCTCTTCAAATTTCTCCTCCAGATTCGGATAATCGACTAGCTTTTTAACCTGGAATAAATATTTAATTAAATAGACAAATTACCTGAGAACTGGGATCTCCAGGATGTGATACATGCCTTGTGGTAAGTATAAATTAATTCATATATCAAATGAAGATATATACCCTTAACCAATAAGTATCCACATTCACCACCAAAAGTTATTTGGTAGTAGAAATTATAAATTAACTGAAGTGTGACAACAGCATGTTATATTCCAGATAATATGTGTTCACTTTATAGGATTATTATATTATATTATTATTATGTAAGTTTCTGCCTTTAAAGAATTCAAAGTCCATCAGAAAACCCAGATCAGAAAAAGAAAAATTAAAATACACAGCAATACTAGTAAACTTTTAAAATTTTTATAATCTTAAAGCTAGATAATACCTGCATTTCTTCTGCACATGTTCATATCTGCTACCTGTCTCCAGGCATTTGTGGCGGGATCATATACTTCAACACTTTTTCGTACTAAAGGGCCATCATGACCTCCTACAGCATATAATAAGTTGTTTAACACACCAACACCTACAAAATACAACCAACCAACTATAGTAGAGAAAAAGTGACAAGAAATATATAACAGTTTATAATTATAACTAAAATTTTTGAAATTATAATTCATAATAGAAGTCAACATAAAAGCATACAATTTAAGAAATGAAAATGAATAGAATGGAATAAACTAGGACCTAAATAAGAACTATTACTATGAAAAAAGAGACATGTCAAACAGAGTAAAAATGACATACAGGTGAAATACAGGGGGAAAGTCCTTTAATAGAATCCTCTTGAAAACAACTTCCATAATAAAAGTAATCCAGTATAATATTAAAGCACTCAATTTCTAAGAAATGAGTATGTAAGGGCTTATTATTTAGAAAGTCCCCAAATAAACACTAAAAACGAAATAATAAAAGGAATGATGAACATTATATAAATAAAACAAAGCCACCATTTTTTGATGGTACTAGGGATGGAATACAGAAGTGCTCTATCACTGAATTACATCCTCATTCCTTTTTATTTTTATTTTGAGACAGGGTCTTGCTAAGTTGCCCAGGTTGGCCTTAAACTTGCAATCATCCTGTTTCCGCCAACCGAGAAGCTGGGATTAGAGGTGTGAATCACTGTACCCAGCAAAGGAACTGTTTAAAAAAGCACTTAGAAATTAAATTTTACTTTATAAAAGTTCATAAAAGTGCTACCAACCACTACTTGCATAATTCAAAAGACATTTTGTACCATTAAAATCAGCATATATTTCCAGATATCATAAAAAAATGTCTATGCATCACTATATCTGTTTAATTGTTTTCATTTTGTGCCCCAATTGCTATATAGGGTTCATATTTACCTGCTCCACTCCGTCTGGTGCTCATTTCTGCTATATAGGTCCACTCATTTGTTGTAGCATTATAGCATTCTACTGTGCTAAGACACTGACGTGAAGCTCCATCATAACCCCCTACAGCATAGAGCAAACCTAAGCATGGAATCACAAAGAAAAATCCAAACTTACAAAAATGCTACTTTTTAAAGTCATACAATATTTACATAGTTTCCTCCATGGTAGCAGAGCTTCCCTCTAGAGTGTTACTGATTTTTTTAAAAAAATTTTTTGTAGTTGTAGACAGAATGCCTCTATTTTATTTGTTTATTTTTATGTGGTGCTCAGAATCGAATCCAGTGCCTCACACACGGTAGGCAAGTGCTCTGCTGTTGAGCTACAGCCCCAGCCCTAGAGTGTTACTGATTTTTATAAAATATATTAATCCCTTCCCTAATGGTAATAAATGATCAAATTATGAAGATCTACAGAATATATATGATGATGCTAATTTATATTTTCATCAATAACTTAATAGAACAGAAAGTATACTCATTTATCTCCAGATAACACTAGTAAAAAGTGGGCATCATCCTAGAAAACAGAATTAAATATTAAAGTTATCTTAAATAAATTGGAAAAAGTTTAATCAAGAGTTAATACAAGAATGCCATGAAATACTTGGCAAATTAAAAAAAAAAAAATGTGTGTGGGCTGGGATATAGCTCAGAGGTAGAATATTTCCCTAGCATGTGTAAGGTCCTGGGTTTAATCCTCAGAACTGCTGTGCTAAGACACAGAAAAAAAAAAAAATAAGAAAACATATGAAGTACTAAATGCTGTAATACAAATGATGTTGAAAAGTGAGAAGTGAGAAAAGCAAGTCATGATGCACCACATACTGAATGATTTCATTTATATAATGTCCACAAGAGACAAATCTACATTGTGACAGGAAATAGATTAGTGACTGTTGAGGGCCAAAGAGGATCAGGATAACAGCTAAGGGAAGTAGGGCTGCCTTTTGGGGTAATAAAAATGTTCTAAAATGAAGTGTTGTGACAGATGTACAAAGAATTGTATGTATTAAATGAATGAACTGTATGGTATGTAAATTACATTTTAGTAAAATTCTTTTTAAGTGCAGAGAATTATACCTGTAGTAAGGAGGGAATGAGAATCTACAAATTTGTGTAAACCAGTATTTTAAAAAGGGGAAAAAAAAAAAAGGTCACACAAAGCTTAGTATTTGTAGGATTCCTAAATTCTACTGGGGAATAAGGTAGGATATAAATAAGTAACTTTGGCAATCCATCCCTAAAATGTTAAACAGCCTTTCTTCTCTAGCTATAAAATTTTGTGTATGTCACCTGATTTTTTTTCTCAAACAAAAGTATTAAGATTAGTTGATAAGTCTTTTATAGATTATACACACATGCACTCACAAACAGAGAGGAGGAGAGGAATACAGAAAGGACCTTATATAGGTTAGTTTATATAGACAAGCTAATTTAAGAAAATAAGTACAATTTTACAGTAATTATTATTTTTCTTTTAAAGTGATAATTTGCTTGCCCATTTATAAGATGGGTGGTTATATTACTAGAACTCTCCAGAATCAAGAAACAATATGTACCTGAAAGTGTTCACCTGAAAAAACTGCCAGCACCTACCTCCAACAACGCCCACACCAACACTGCTCCTCCTCGTGTTCATTGGTGCTACATGAAACCACTCATTAGACTTTATGTTATATGCTTCCACAGATGATAAACCTATAATAAAGTACAATACTCTTCATTTCCTCCTCTCAAAAATGTAGTTGTTCTCTATATAGATATTATTAGGGAAAAATACTTCAGGCATTTTACATTGGGCTAAAATTAAAAGGGGAAAATGGTGGAATAAAATCATTTTAATTATATGATAAATAGGAACAGCTTCTTTTCAAGGAGCTCCTACTCAAGCTACTGTCATTTACAAGCTTTTCAAACATGGTAAGATAACCGATACTGATGCATAATAAAGAAAATTTATATACTCAGCACTCTTACATACATCATTTAAAGAAATTCTTGATACAATTTTAAAGCATCTTTAAATACAATGCCCATTAAAACACTCAAATGTATTCTAATTTTGCTATAATTTGTTCCATAAATGTGGTTATTATGTTAACTGTAACAGCAATGTAGAAAAGATGAAAAGAAAATTACCTGTACTCCCATCAAAGCCCCCCACTGCATATAACAATCCATTTAACACAGCCGCTCCCAACGTGCTTCTCCGGTCTCGCATATTGGCAACACTGGTCCATTGGTCCTTCACAGGGTCATAGGAATCTACAGTGCGAACTCTTAATGAGCCATTAAAGCCACCAACAGCAAAAACAAGCCCAGCCATGTAGACCATTCCTGCAAAAAGAATGCAGCATTTGATGATGAATATGTGACCCAACTACCACCACTAATATGAAGAGTACTTTCTAGTAAGTCTACTGTGATTGTTAGAAAATGCTACTCACAAGTGGAGGCTGACTGAATAAGTCCTAAAAAATACTATTCATTTGTAAGAATATATAATCACAAGTGCACCATGATGTATGTGTAAGGAACTCATTGTAGCTCTGCATATAGTAACATAGATTGATAAGTTTTAATATTTGATTAAAAATGAAAGAGCTAGGATATGTATAGCTCAGTAGCAAAGCACTTACCCAGCATGTGTGAGGCCATGGGTTAGATGCCCAGCACAGAAAAACAAAAACACAACCTAATAAAATTATACCACATCTAGACCAAAATAAAGCACTAGCTAACTTTATTCTTTCTTTTCTTTTGTGGTACTGGGGATCAAACCCAGAGCCTCACACATGCTAGGTAAGCACCATGCCACTGAGTTACACCACAGTCTAAGATAAATTTTAAAAGAATGAAGTAACTCTAGATATGCTAATATATAACAATCTCCAATATATACCGTTGAAGTGCAACCATCATAGAAATGTTCCATTTCATTTAAAACACTGATTTTGCTAAGGGAGATAGGAATTGTGGATCTAAGATTAAGTCCTGGGAAAGATTCCCAACATTTGCAAATGCCTCTTCTTATCACATTTTTGGCTAAATAAGATGTATTTCAATAAATGTTCATGAAACAGATGCCTGTATGAAAGCAACTGTGACTTACAGCTGAGTCAGACATCTCCTAGAACTAAGGGTCCCAAGCTCAAAATTCCCTTCTCTACATTTCTGTAAGGGTAATAAGAAAAATATCCAGCAAATGGCCAGCTCCTATGAATTAAAAAAATTTTTAAATAAATTTTTGAATTTATTTTATTTTTAAATAAATTTTTAAAAACTAAAAATATGTGTATTTTTAAAAATGCCAGCTCCTCTAGCTCATTCTAGAGAACCAGAAAGACATCTAAAAATGAAGACAGAGCAGCTAGCCCTATCAATGTCTCAGGTAAACTATATAAGGCCTGAATCACTATTTAACCATAGAGCTGCTTGAATCAAACCTTTCTAATAGTCTGTCTTCTAATTAATAAAATAAGACCTCAGAGAGAAGCTCTCAAAGACCCACTAATAGAAAACTGTGCATAATGCATCACGCCTACCTGCTCGGCATCTCCTAGAAGGCAATTCTGCCACTTGGTGCCATCGTTCTTCCTTAAAGTCATAGCATTCCACACTTCGAATAGCCTTTGGTGCTTGGCCCCCAACTACCACCATCAACTGGAAGGGCAGAAATATAAGCACTTGAACAAACACTTACACGTTCTGAAATTTAATATTTCCTACAAAGATTGGTGTGAGGTGTTAGAATGAGATGGCAGAGTGAGCTGAGGAAAACAATCCCCTAACAACATGTAGTAAACATCAACAACAGGGAACATGTTAGAACTACAATTTCATTATCTAGCACATTTAGTCAAAAATAAGGATTTCAGAAACTAAAATAAGTTTCTGATCCTTCAAGCAAAAGCAGTATTTAAGCCAAAAAACAGCAGGCAGTCAGCACTGGCAAGGCTGCGGAAAATCACAGGGCTTGCTATAAACCAGATCCTGGTTTGACAATAACCAAGGATTAGATTTTCACAATCAAGGAGGACAGAGAGAAATAAATATATGTTACTAGGTAGGTGAGGTGAAAAGGACAGTAAGGTATTAAAAGAAAGACAAAAAAAATTATCAGAAAGGAAGAGTGATTGAACTGCTGTTGACAAAAGAGCATAGATTCCTGGATTTCAAGGAAATAGACCTCCCTTGGTGCCCTACCAAAAAACAAACAAACAAACAAACAAATGAGCAATAGGACAAATAATGGAGATGCTAGAAATCATAACAAACAAATACACAATACTCTCCTACTGAGAATAATGAGGTCTATAAATGTCCTCAATTCAATTCAACAGCTCCTTACTACGTGCCTACCATGTGTATCTGCCCAAAACTGTGCTAGGTATTATACATAAGAAATGTAGGACATGGTCTCTGTCAATCAAGAGCTTAGACATCTCACTAAAGAAAAAGGACCCATGCATGAAGTAATTAAAGAACAAAATACAATTATACGTGATCAAAAAAGTATATGATTAGTACAGACAGTAATTGTTTCAACTAATCAGAAAATGAAAAGCTGCCATGATTTATGAAAGCTTCAATCAAGGAGAGGAATCAGGGCCTTGAGAGATGTATGGAATTTAGAAACCAATGTGTGTCTTTTACTGAGTACACCCAGGCACTTTATGGCACCAATGAAAATACAGCTGACAAATCAGGGAAGTGTCACTGTTAACGATGTCTTATACGGAAAACTGTAAAGAATGGCCAGCACTTTGGGGGGAAAAAGATGAGATGATTATAGGAAAAACAGATTTTAAAGACAAAACAAAAAAAAAATCAAAACAGAATGATGGAATAACTCATACATGCAAACCAGGGATATTTGCAACTTTGAGCAATGGCTTACCTAGCTATGCTTAGAACTATACAAAGATAGATACATAGAAAATAGTGCTTCCTAAATCAGAGCAAATCCCAAGTTTCTAAAAAGAAGCCTATGTTAGTTAGTTAATAGCTAGAGGGCAGAAAGAATTTTTAAAGGTCTTAAAATAAGATTGAACATAGACCAACCACACAATTTATTTTAAGTCTATCATTCTTCCAGTGCTGAATTCAAATAAGCAAAAGGAAGAATTAGTGAAGAAAACCCATAATGCCCTCCCCTTCCACCCCCAAAAGAAAAAAAGGAGGGCTATGTTATTAACAGAATTATAATGACATCAAGATCAACCTTGCATTTAAAGATCTGTGTTCAAAACTGCCTGATGATTTATATGAAAAGTCTTAGATATGGTATCTGATAAAGATTAATTAAAAAACTCAGAGGAAATATTTATAAAACAACAGTGATTTATAGACTTCATGATACTCAAATTCTGAATCTCATGATTTCCAAACAATAGTTCAGTTTTGCATATCAAATGAGGATGAAAGGAGAAATGTGTTATTACAGAGAATAGTAGTAACGTGTCCTTTACTACCAAGAGAGGCAAATAAGGTGGGGATTGGGAGACCAGGAATCAAAGAAGAGAGAATGTACAATGGGAAGACAAGAAAGCAGCTACAGAGATCAAGGCACTGTGCTAGAAACCTGTGCTGCTAACCACAAAATAATTGTTCAAAATGCTGACACCCCACTTATTTGTAAAAAACACCTGACCCCATTTGAGAAGCAGCACACTAATTATGCTATAAAAGAACATTAAAACAGAAAAAATCTTACATAGGAAAAAGTTAAATGTAATGTTTGAGAAGGGTAAGAGCTATGGAGTTAAGCAGATTCAAGTAATCATCCTGGAAGGTGGGTCAATTAAATTTTGTTCTTTTTGTTTTCTCTACCTATTAAATATTTATTTTAAATGTTTCCTGAAAAACCAAGTTTTATAATTTTTTATTGGAAATTTCAATAGACACACTGGGTAAAAATATACACCTAAAAATAAGACAGTATTTGTAAAATGTATAGATTCCAAAGCAAAAAAAAGAACTAACGAAGGACACTACAAAACACTGTTTTCTCATTATGAGGTTCAAATCCAAGGATGCCTTACACAATCTAATACTGTTTATTGAGAATGCAAAACTAATGTTTAACATATAAAAAAGACTCACACATGCAATAGGTATGAGTTCATAAAATGAGAACCTAATATAAAAAGGATTAAGTCATTGTTGTGGTAGAAAAATTATCCAAACCTTACAATAATTTCCTCAGCACTACCACCACATCTTGTTCCCTTTGACTCATCTGTATGATGATAAAATGTATCATGACTATGAAATATAGATGCATAAGAAATTAACTGTTGCTTCATTCTTACTCGCTTAGAATTAGTCCTGAATACAGCCACTGTAGAAGGACCAACAGTGCTGCTGAAAAGCTCCCAACACAAGCACCTTTTCAAAAATATGTGTGGATAAATAAACAGTGAGAAGGGATCACGTAGGTGAGACATGCAAAGTTGAAACAACAGTGTTGCTCTATTATCTACCATGCCTGTTGCCCACCTTGCCAGCAAACTGACAAAGCAGAATACAAGAGAACCTCCATGCATCTGTCTACCCACCACAAAATATAAGCAACAGAATTGCCAAGTTGAAAAGTATAACACAGTTGGAAAGGCAAAGTCATACCAGTAAAATCCAAAAAACTGAAACTGAATAGAAGGTACAACGTCATTAAAGAGAAAATAAAACACTTGATAGGATTTTACCAAGAATTCTTTAGGAGGTTTACAAAAGTGACATGTATTTCAGAAACTATAAATTCACTTTCACTCAAAAATTCTCAGCAGTATAGTTAAAGATAACAAAGTTAAAGATGCCCGAAGAGGGAATATACAATTTAAGAAGACAGGTACTTAAAAAGTATTAAACCTGAAAGAAGTTAGACTAGCATTTTAAAAAAAAAAAGTAATTTTAAATGTATGGTCAATACTCTGAACACTTTTTATAAACTGTTTTTTTTTTAGAATAAAAACACCAAATAATATGGACAAAAATGAAGTGACAGAGAATTATAACAACAGCTATTATAAAAGCAGGTAAAGGGGTATTTGTAAAATACAAACACTCATAAAATCAGCAGACCCAGATGGCATGCATACTGAAGTGTTAGGGAACTAGTTAGTGTACTTACTGAGCCACTTACAATTATTTTTGAAAAATCTTGGAGAACTGAGGAGAGATCAGAAAATTTTAAAAAGGCAAATACCAATTTTCAAAACACGGTAGGAGTGAATGCCTTGTAAAGACCTTTTTTAAAGTAGTAATAATTCTCAGTAAAAATTTAGAATATTTTGAGAAAAGCATTCAAACTTCTAGGTAACAATAAAATAATGAGAAACATGCAAAAGGATGTTTTAAAAAAAACAAATCTGAATCCATTCGATTCTCAATCTCACCAAATGTCATATGCCAAATTTCTCATTTTTGGCTAAGATAATAAACGTCATCATATGGACGGAAATTTTCTACAAATGGATTATGCCAGTGGGTTGGTATTTCTAATGAGGTATTACCAGGGAAAGTGCTGAGGCCCATTTTAAATTAATATATTTACTAATAATCTAGAAAATTAACTACAATGGTACAATGGCAAAATTTGCAGTGAGATCTAAATTGGGAACTGATGTTAACATTGAGCAAAACAAAAAACACCAATTAAGATACGAACCAATTAAAAATGTTGACTACAGAAATTAAACTTGGAAAAACAATATATAAAAGCATTAAAGTGGAAGAATTTGAGAGATCTAATTCAATGGAAAGGACAGAAGTATAACTAAAGATGATGTGGGAAAACAAGTTAATTCTTGTTTCTTAATCCAGCATTGCTCCAAGAGGTAAACCCCCAAACATAAATAAAACATTATACTATGGATCATTCTGATTAAGCCAATACACAAAATGCTGCTTAAAAGTGTTGGTCTTTCAGTACTGTGAAGAGGCAAATAGATGATAAAGAATTGCAAACAAGAGAAAGAAATGAGGGGTCATTCTGTAAGGAAAATCAAAGCAGTAAATCGTGAATGGCCACAACTAAGAAAATGAAGGTAGAATATAAACTTGTGCACAGGAAAATATGGACACCAGTGAGATGGGAAGACATGGGAAATGTAAGTTGAAATAGCTACATATGTAGTATGGGAAACTGTCAAACAGTATACAATAAAGAGTAGGAAGAAAAACCCAACAAACTATTTTATTATCCTTAGTTCTAATATGTAATTCCATGAAACTACCAGGTTTTCAGTTATATATCCTATAACTTCTTACAGAGAAATCTTTCTGCCTCGTATGATTTTCTTCTTTTGACCACAGCTAGTGCTTATTATTATAAAAAGAGCTAGTAAAATTCAAAGGGACAAGACCCAATTGCCTTCCATTCCAAAATAGTACTATCATGCAGTTTGTGAAGACTAAATAAAGCAAACAAACCCCACCCATAACATATAAAATTAACAAGGAGATTAAATCATATAGTCAATAATGCATTCTTCAGCACACTGTATTTTGCAAGGAACTAAAATAAGCATGGAATTTTGGATGATCGAAAACATTAACAGTTCACCATAGGGGATTTAGATGAAGTAAAAACAAGTACGAACAGTAGATCCTACTTTGGGAAGATTCATGGGTGTTCTCAGCCGGGTCCGGACACTCTTCATTAATATCCGCTGCTCTGTTGGCAGCAAATGATACTTCATAGCTTCAATTAGGTAATCTTTGCAAGCACTGCTATTCTTGACCAATGCCTCCTCTTCAACCCTCTATAAGAAGAAAAGAGATAAACCCCATAAGCAAACAGCCATTTCACAATAAAACTACTAAAGAAACAGAATTCAAGAAGAGGAAATAGCAGTAATCATCTTCTCTATAATCACTCTTCTGCTCATGTATCTGCTTGCAGAGAAAAACACATGTAATAGAGAAGAACTGCAATGAAAATGAAAAACTTCCAAGGTCAACTAGACAATATGATGAACTCTAGATAATATTATACTTATCTGTTTCTTATCTTTAAACATTAAGTCACACAGTTAAAAAAATTAGCAAAACAAAAACCTAAGAAACAAAATTTAGATAATGAGCCCTTCAAATAAGGTAGACAAAACTAATAAATTAATAATACTTTTTTCAATTCTAAGAGAGTAAATAAAATATCTGGAAAAAACTCAAAATACTTTAAAATAATATGTCTGCATCACAAATAAATCTTGTCCTTACTATGCCTGACCTCAAATGCAAGACATGGTTTTTTTTTTTTTATATTCATTTCTTTAATAACAGAGGACCAATGATTACACAGAACAATTTCAATAATGTGGTTTCTAGAAATTCTAAAAAGTTCAGATCTAACCTTCAATAAAGAAATGTTCTTTAGATGGTTTCAATGATAAAATAATGCTGAAATATTCCTAGAAGATTGCCAATAAAAGAGTAAATTTAAAATTGGTCAGGGATTAAGGAATCATTATTCCTATTTTATTTCAAATAACCTTTTTTTATTCAGCTTAAGAAAGAAAAAAAAAAAAACTAAACACATCTCAATAGTATTTGGGTCAAATCTTAAAATTCCATTCCTGCTGGGGAATCAAAAGAACAAAGCAAAGAAGATGTAGAACAGTAACACAGAGTCATGGCCCATTTATCATATGTACTTAAATGACCACAAATACTACCTTTTAAAGCTGTAGTACCTGCTTACCCAAATAAGAAAAAGGGGCTGAAACAAATTTCTAAGAATGGGGAGTGATGTAAAGGGAGCAGCTCTCAAAGACTGCGCGGTGTCTGAATTGTCCTCCTTCTTGAACTCCATGGATCTGTATCCTGCAGATGTTATCAGCGTGTGGTGGGGATCTCCACACAGTCAGGTCAGTGACAGGGCATTATGCATATTCATATGTTTTGCATATGCTTTTACCTGAACCAAATACTCCCGAGGAAGCAAAGGTAACCGTACATGTTCCATCAGTCGAGCCATAAACTCTTGCCTCACATCCTTGTCGTGGTTCACCCATGCTATTACTGCTTCAAATACCTTGAAGAAAATATGGAGAAAGAAAAAAAAATAAATAATGAATTATATACCTAAGCATCTGGACAAAATATACTACACGTTATATACAACCCTTGCTAAGACACCCAAGTTTAATCAATAGTTTGAATTTTTTCAAAATCCTGATTTGCAACATGCTTACCAAGCCATTCACTCATTTCTTTCTTTTTTTTAAATGTGGGATTAGTAGGTACTTTAATAAGTATCGTTGTATACTTGGTAAATATTTTTCATTTGGTATTTACCAAACATTTTTTTGGGGAGAAGGCATGTATTGGGGATTGAACTCAGGGGCACTCGGCCACTGAGCCACATCCCCAGCCCTATTTTGTGTTTTATTTAGAGACAGGGTCTCACTGAGTTTCTTAGTGCCTCCCATTTGCTAAGGTTTGCTTTGAACTCTTGATCTTCCTGCCTCAACTTCCTGGCCACCGGGATTACAGATGTGCACCATCACATCTGGCTAGTATTTACCAAGCATTTTACCAAGTATATCATCTAAGCTTACTGAATTTGAATGGTAGCTGTGATAATATGATGATACATGATCTATTTCACTGTTAATAACCTTTCCAAATTGAATTTTGTTCTACTTACACAGATTTAAATCTCAAGTTCCATTGGAATAAAGCACCCAAATATTAAAGTACAGTAATATTTGGAATGAAAACCATGTAGACATACATAAAACTCGTTTTTGAATTTTTCTTTAGTTAACAAATAAATGTTGGACCACACGCTTATAAAATTAGGATCTGCACAATAGGTTAATTCTACACTCTCACAATAGCAGAATATTAAAATAAAATAATAGTTTGAACTTTTTTATAACTTAAATAAGAAGGGCATTACTACTCACAACATATTTCTATGAGAAAGCTAATAAACTAATAAAAAAAATTGAAGACAATGTTTTTCCACATAATTTCCTCCCAGACTGATAAATATATTACTTTAAAAACTTTAAAATGTTGTGAAAAATGTAAAATAACATGTAAATGAATTAGTGGAGGCAATAAATGGTTTTTAAAAATACAGTAATAGAGAAAGAAACTAAAAATAGTGCACATTATAATTAACTTCCCTCTTTAATTCCTTCTGTCAACAAGTACTTATTAAGTACTTCTGTGTGCCAGGTGTTTGAGATAAATTAGTGAGCAAGATAGTCTGCAGTCTGTCAATTCTGTCTATTATTTCTCAGTTCTGTCTTCTCTCCTGCTTCCACCATCCTACATCAGACCCTACTGCTCACCAGCATGACTTCAGCATCCTCTATCACAACTCCCAGGACCCAAACCTTCAGGTACTAACCTTCAACACTGAATCTAAGATGGCCCTGTGCAAACAACAGAGAGTGGCAGAAGCAGAATGTGTGATTTCTGAAGGTCATCAGAAGCCTTGTGGCTTTGTAAGTGGTGTCGTGTTATGCTCGTTTGGGCAAGCCAGATGTCATGTGAGAAGTCTGATTACTTGAAACCACCATGCTATGAGAAACCCAATCAAGATACAGAGAAGAAGGGAGAGAAGAGATGAGGACATAGAGAAAAACAGAAAACAGCCAACCCTCAGCCTAGTAAACAAAGTCAGTGAAGGAACCACCTTGAACATTCCAGAACCACAAGATGCCATGTGCTGAAGAACTGAAGCCACAGATCTCTGGGTCAAGGGTAACTATGCCAGATATCTTAAACCATTTGGGCCACCTTAACTGAAGCCTCAGACCCTGTGGAGCAGAAATAAGCTTCTCTATTATGCTCTACAGGAATTCTGACCATAAAATTTGGTTATTGCTTGTGCCACTACATCCTAGGCTGTCTTATTAGGAAGCAGGAGGAAAACAGAACAGCCCTCACGATATTTCTCTAATGCACATATTATCATGGTTATCTTTTTCTTGCTTAAAACCCAGAAAGACTCTTCATCACTATAGAAAGTTAATTTTTTTTAACACAACAAGAAGTTATTTTATGATGTCATTTTCCCATTTCTTCTCTTACCACTGTCCCAAATCCAATCATACTTAAACGAACTGAATGCACTTATTCTTTTATGTTTCTTTATATTTGCATAATCTATTCCCTGTCCCTGAAATGCTCTTCCTACTCTCACCCAACCTTATTTTTCTGGCAAACTCAAACTCATTTAAAAAAATGACTTAGATCACAATTCTGATAGGAATCTAACTGCAGGAAGAAACCCTTTTCACAAAGGGTATTTGTTTCAGATAGTTTAATGTGTGTAAGCTCTTGCTGGGGGTCAAGTATAAAACTCTAATGTCTAACAATTTGGGAAACCTTCCAAGAAGTGAATATACAGAGTCAATCAACAAGTCAACTAGATGAGTTTCTTAACTTCTAGATAAAATATGACAGGCTGTCACTATAAACATAAGATCATAAATTTATGAAACAAATTGAAAGAAAGGAAAAAACATACTCTGTCAACATACACTGGGAAAAAAAAACAAAACATACCTACCTTCTCTTCTGAAGAAATGGTAAGTTTGTCACTTGAGATTAAGCTGCACACTTGTTCAATGCCCAGGTTGAGAAATTCTTCACTAAGTACGACATCTGCAAAATGTTGCTCTGTTTGGGAATTAAAATAAAAATTAATGCATTTATACCAATATCCAATTATGACAGTTTCTTAACTTTGTTTAACCTACAAATAAGAAAACCAACTGCACTTCCTCCAGGCAAGAACTAACCAACTTCACAAACTCAGTTCATGATACAGCAAAGCAACAGCACGTGTGGAAGGCTGCCTTAATGGACAGTCATTTAGCTGTATCAGTTCTTTTCTATACGGTGCACTTTGGAGTTAAGCATGTAATCCTTTTCATGGTGATGACCCAATTAGTATTTGCATTTGTAAAACCTTTTGATATCAGAGTTGTATCTGATAGAAAATAAGGTTTCAATAATTTAGGGCTGGGGGCTCGGGTAGTGGCACAGTGGTAGAATGCTTGCCGAGCACATGTGAGGCACTGGGTTTGATCCTCAGCACCAGATAAAAGTAAATAAAATAAAGGTATTGTATCCATATCCAACTAAAAATAGTGCTTATTAATTATTGTTATCCCTAAGTTCTAAAGTAAAAACTTGCTTTAAAAATTCAGATTATCTTCTAGATCCTCACAATTAACCACATCCTAATACTACTTAAAAAAGATTTTTTTAAAGATTTGCTTCAAATAAAAAATGAATATAAACACCATAAAATACCATAAGAAGAACTGGCTAGTTGGCTTCCCCTTTAGAACATTTGGAAAAAATCTACTTTCAAAAACTTCATGAATAACTATTCACCTTATAAAAGGTTCATCACAAGATGACTTTAAATATAATAAGCAGCTCTGGAGTGATTACAAAATGATTGGCTTTACAAAAATCCAAAAGATACGACTTTTTTTTAAACTCAGTCTTGGTTAAACAAGGTATCACACTGAAATAAATATGAAATTGAGACAAAAATGAAAAATCATGAAAACAACATATCAATAGAACAGAATGGAGAGCCCAGAAGTAGCACTACACAAACTGATCTTTGACAAATAAAAATAATTCAACACAGAAAAGGTAGTCTTTTTAACAGCAGATCATCTACGTGCAAAAAACGAATCCAGGTAAAGACCTTATATTTTTCACAAATATTAACTCAAAATGATCCATAGAATTAAACATAAAACACAAACTTTAAAACTCCTTAAAGTTAACAGAAGAGAAAACCTAATAGATCTTGGGTCTGTCTGGTGATGACTTTTTAGATACAATAATGAAAGCATGATTCATGAAAAAAATATTTGATAAGTTGAACTTCATTAAAATTATAAACTTCTTCTCCCTGATACTAAAGATATAAAAAGATAAGCCACAGTCTGGGGGAAAATATCTGCAAAACACATATCTAATAAAGGACTGTTATCCAAAATATATTAAGAACACTTAAAACTCAAAGAAAATGAGTAACCTAATTTTAAAACGAGCACCAAACAGATCTGAACAGACACTTCATCAAAGATGTAAAGATGGTAAATAAGCCTATTAAAAGATGTTCAGCATTTTATATTCTCATAGAGTTACATGTTAAAACATTAATAAGATTTATACATTTGCTAAAACAACTAAAATTCAAAACAGACAACAGCAACTACTGGTAAAGATGTGGAGCAACAGAAACTCTCATTCATCGCTGGTAAAAAGACAATTTGGCAGTTTCTTCCCAAACTGAACATACCCTTACTATACAATCCAGCAACTTTACCCCTTGTCATTTACTGGAATGAGTTGAAAATCTATGGTCAAACAAAAACCTATACATGATTTTCATAGCATCTATAAAGGTTAAGTATACAAAATAGGGTCAGTTGTGTCACATCCAACTGAAATGGAGCCAAGAGAAGCATATGTATGCCTGTTTCAAAACTGTCTTGCAAGCCCAAGCCACAACCCTGAGGGCCTAACTCCAATATTACAAGTCTTACCTAGCAATCATGGTCATATGCCAATCAGGACACTACATCACCAAGGAACTCTCTTTCAAAATAAAAAAAAAAAGAAAAAAGTATATAACATTCTCCCCCCCCGCCCCCGCAATTCAACATTTTCCTTTGTTTTGAAGACATGCTAGAGCCTACCCTGGGGTGTGTGTGTGTGTGTGTGTGTGTGTGTGTGTGTGTGTATCCTGAATTGCAATCATAAGACATTATGAAAATAAGACATTATGAAAAAGGCAAAACTATAGAGATGATAGAAAGATCAGTGGTTGCCAGCATATATCAAAGGAAAGAAGAGAGATGAATAGGGGATTTGTAGAGCAGTAAAAACTATTCTATAATGGATATATATCATTAAACATTTATCAAAACTTACAGAATATACCACACAAAGAATACCCTACTATAAACTATAGTTAACAAGACATTGATATTGACTCATCAACTGTTAACAAATGTACTACAGTATGCAAGATGTTAATAACGGGGAAAACTGGTGGAGTGGCGGACTCAGGGAATATATGAAAACAGCATTTTCCCCTCAAATTTTCCATAAATCTAAACCTATTGTAAAAATATAGTATATTATTTACAAATAATGTTTACAAATAATGAATAAAAAACAACATTGTGATAAATTTGTGATTAAACATGAACATGGTCAAAACTCAAATTACAAAGAAAGTCAATAATACAAACTAAGGATAAAACCTAAATACCTACCTTTAAGAGATCTAGTCTTTACAGTATAATAGTACTTCAAAACTTAATATGAAAGAATTTTAACAGGGTTACAGATTGCAAAATGTTATCACAATTAATGGCACATGTTCTTCTACATCTAAAAACTCCTACTATTTTCTGACCTTACTAGAAGTTCATGCAAAAAATCATTTCAAAAGTTTTTTTGGTACACTAACAAAAACAAAAAAGTCTTCAATAGTTGAATCTATTAACTGAAAAATGAACATAAGAAAATCATAGCAAGATTCTTTAGACTAAATGTTCTACAATACTGAGAAATAAATCAATTTTAAGGAAAAATAGCATATAACTTTTAAATAATTATGTATAACAATTTAGACATTCATATAGAAAACACACAGTAGATATTGAATAAAAGAGATACTAACATAAATCTCTTTCTCCCTAGTTGTAACAATATTTCACCTCCAAATATATGTCTATAATTGTTGTGTACTAAGTTTCTCCTATAAATTATAAATCCAAATGGAAGTAAGGGAATTGTTGGCCTCCTTATAATTTTCATGTGGGAAGAAATTCTCCAGGGACGGTGAAGAAAAGAGAAAACACAACTTTTCTACACTGTGACTATATATGTTATCTTACTTAGCCTCTGCTTCACAGATCAGAAAAAAAATGAATTTGTTAAAAAAAACAAACTTAGGGAGTGATACTAGCCAAATGATATTGTTATATTGTGTGCATACATTATTATGTAACAACAAATCCCATCATTATGCACAACTATAATGTACCAATTTGAAAATGTGGAAAGAAGAAATAAAAATAAAATTGAATTAATAGAATAATCTATATAAATTATATATAAATTTACATAAATTGTTTGAATCTAATATGAAAAAAAATTGGTGGTTTTTTTTGTGGAATTATTTAACAATAGTATTTACTTAGTAGCATGATGGTAGCCTCACTATGAATACACTAATTTGTCATTGACAAATGTCTTTCTCAAAGCACATGGTTCAGTAAAGTAAGATGAAGTTTTCAAAGTGGGTATAATTTGTTTTAAAATCATCAAGTTAGGACATGAGTACACCCTATCTAAAATCAAGTCCGGGATCTAAATTCATTATGTACTCCTTACTAGTAGATCAAAGGAGGTCAAGAGGACATGGTCAATAATCAACTATTACTGCACTGACAAAACTAGAACAGCTAATACTCAAACAAATGAACACTGTCCTTCACCAACTATACAAATTACTCTAAAGGAAAAATGAAGAAACAAGAAATGTTCAAGTTCAAAGTAACTGATTGTAGACATACACATATTTTAAAATTATTTTCAACTTCTGCCAACTTTCTACTGAAACCATCACTCCTTCTTAGAAAATCTTTCTGTATTATTATTTGATGTTTACACTCCTGTATTAAGTTTTCTTTGGAAAGAATGTGGTAAATATGTGGCACATCCCTAAATATGGAGGGCATTGTTTCGAAATATCTGTTGGAAATCGGTTTACTTTAGGGTCTTCTTTTCCTCTATTTAGATTAACTACATATTTCTTCAAATGTTCTGCTGCATTAACTGGTTGGCAATTTAACAGGATTGCTGCCTTTAGCATACTTCCCCAGGACCCATGACCCAGGACCCAAGGCAATCAGGAAGCCCCAGATGACTAGCTGAATCATTCTAAGGCATTTGATATTTTAAACTCTGGCTATTCAAGTCTGTCCTTCAAATAATCTAATTGGAGTATTTATTAATCTTTCCTACTAAAATAAGATTCTACACACTTACCTACAACAATTCACACAATTTATATAGCATGAGTCTATCCACAAATCAACATATCTCAAGAATATTCTATGATTGTTATCACTGGCCCAACCCTCTGTCTTCACAATGGCTGTGTGCTCAGACATTGCCAAACACATTTCTGATGCCTAGATTGCAGTTTCCCTTGCTTCTTGCTTCTCAGTAACCCATGATTGCCCTGCATGATCCTATCAATCCTAAAACTTACCAATTCACTTAGCATCAAACTGAAAACATTAAAAATCACATCCAAACTAACTACAGTATTTTTAAAAGCATCTATCATTTTTCCTTTCTTTTTTATAACCCTTGTAGCATAACAAAATTGAGATTTCATGAAAAAAAAGACGTAAGCTTCTGATAAGCACTACTGAAAACTGTGAATAAAAAATTAAATTGATTATTATTCAGTTAATGAACTATTTCTAACTATTTCTAATGAGTGATCTAGAGAATGTATATTTGAATCACACACTAATTAAAGCATATCTAAATAATATACTAATAACCTCTCTTTGAGACCTGGATGTACTTCACCACCTTCACAATGATGATTCTCAAACTTTATGCTAAAAGTGACTTTTCCATTTTTGCCATCAAACTATCCTGCTTTTTGAGTCTGGTTTAGAATAAAACTAATTAGAATATCTAGAATATCTAATTCTCTTCAACTAAAATAAAAAACAATCTTGTCGTTTGAGGGAGTGGGGGTATATTTGCTGGAAAAAAAGCAGCTGATGTCAAAATTTTCGGGGCAAAAGATGCTACACAAAACTGCTATGGAAACATGTAAGAGCCAAAATACATCTCTAAAGGGAATCCCTTGGTTATCTCAGAAAAAAAAAAAAAAAACTTTGAATAAGACCACAAATTTAGCCCATTTATGTGAGATACATACATAATGTAGGTCACTTCCCAAATACATATGACCAACTAAGTAACAAAAAATCAAAGGTGCCTACCAAAGCCAGTTAGTGAGGCATTGAGTATGGTTTCCAAAAAAATTTTTAAAGAAATACATATTTAAATTTTAAGTATCAAAAAGCAACTGAAAACATGTTAGGATAGAAACTGGGTCACAGGAACTCTGTGGGAAGAAGGCAAGAAGGTATTGCTGTCCATCTGTTATTTAATGCTCTTTATCCATCATCTATCATGACATTAAATGCTTTTATATTACTACTACTAAGAATAAAAATGATATGACTGAACATTTCTTGCTTAGCCTCAAGCCATAAAACCATAAGGCAAAAGATTTTAAAAAACTGAAAAACAAAATACCCAACTATGAAACATTGTGCTACTTCATACTGCTGGTAGGAGAATAAATTAGCACAAGTCTACAGAAAACATTTTTGAAATCTCATCCTGCAAATATACCTGGCCACTTATAAAATGACACTTATGTCATTATGTTATTCTCTCCTACACTGTTTTTCTGTTTTTGCAGTGCTGGAAATCAAACCCAGAGCCTTGTGTATGATATGAGCACTGTTTTTATAATTATATAAGAGAGCTAATCAGTAGGAATCGGTTAAAATACAATATATTTTATTCTGTTGTGGCTCAGTAGTATCAGTAGTAGAAAACTTGCCTTGCAAGTGTGAGGCACTGGGTTCGATCTTCAGCACCACATAAAAATAAATAAATAAAATAAAGGTACTGTGTCCATCTACAACTAAAAAATATTAAAAAAAAAAAAACAAGGAAGCTCATGATACAAAAAAAGCTTTAGAAAATATTGCCAACTAAGTAAAAACAAAACATAGACCAGTAAATACAGCATGATAGCTATTTGTTATATAAGAGGAAAGAGAGACAATACATTGTACATTAAAAAGATATAAAAGGAACTAATAAAAACATACATAGAAAAGCATTTACCTAAAATGTGAAGCCAAAGAGCATGTCATCTCAAGAGTACAGTCTGTCTCCTCTCAGCTATGGTTACTTGCTATATTTATAATCTTGTTTCATTCAACTCCTCTCTATTTTCTTTACCCTTCTTCTCACCTAGTTACCCACCTTGACTATTGCTTCTAATTCTTTCACCCAATATTGTCAAATCATCCTGCTTATAACATGCAGCTTCACTGTGACATTCATTTGTCTTCAGTAGTTTACTGCTGACGACTCAATAAAAGTCAACCCCATTCTACTGGTATTTAAAAATCAGTTTCTTTTCCCTGAAAAAATATGCAAGATGGCATAAAGACTATGCATCAATATGCATAGACATTAAACACATGTGTTGTACACGTACAGCATACATATGTTTTTTTCCATGGCGAACATGTATGCAGGAGTCTCTCACTCTCTAAAGCAGTTTAACTTTCCTGTTTGCTTCTCTCCAGCAAATAAATTAAGCTTATCAATAAACAACGGACAATCCCTAGGATTTGTCACACCAGGCCAATAGAGCTCATCAGGTTCAGGGCTCTCACACCAAAGTAAGTACAGTGAAATCTGCAGTATAAGTAAAAAATATTCCTATTCCATTTTGTATCCTGTAATAATGTATAAAGTACCATTTGTATTTGATTTCTAAAGACCAAGGACCTTTTTCTTCACAACTAAATGCCAAGAGAGGTCTCTGTAATTCCTCTACACTGCACCTTGAGGCAGAATCCCATCTGAAAATTGATGGAAAGCGCATGACTATATTATAGTATCTCAATCCATAAAGTTCTCATTCTTGACAAAGTGTTTTTATAAAAATATACCTGATCTTCATTTTCCTAATTAATAAATGAAAGTGTAATGTTTGACAACTACTAAGGTTCTGACAAGTGCCGACACTCTGTGTTCTTTGACTCTCAACATTATTAATATCTCAGGGAAAATAATTCACATATGTATCTCCATCAGTTTCATTAACTCAGACAGTTTTGCTGAAACCAAAAAACAGCTCATTTCAGTAGAACTCTAACAAAAAAGCGGAGCAAAGACTTTGTTTACTAGGGCATAAATAAGGTCCACAACTAGTACAATATAAAAATGGTTGCTTTTTTAAAGACAAGTCATTTAAGTCAGCATGAATTTATTTAAGAAGCATCATACATCCAACGCTTTCACAGTTCTCCAAAGAAAGAATCTTTTGTATCAGTAAATTAACATTGTAATAGACTGTGGAACCAACCTAGATGCCCTTCAATAGATAAATGGATAAAAAAAAAAAATGTGGCATTTATACACAATGGAGTATTACTCAGCACTAAAAAATGACAAAATCATGGCATTTGCAGGGAAATGGATGGCATTAGAGCAGGTTATGCTAAGTGAAGCTAGCCAATCCCTAAAAAATAAATGCCAAATGTCTTCTTTGATATAAGGAGGGCAACTAAGAACAGAGCAGGGAGGAAGAGCATGAGAAGAAGATCACCATTAAACAGGGATGAGAGGTGGGAGGGAAAGGGAGAGAGAAGGGAAATTGCATGGGAATGGAAGGAGACCCTCACTGTTATACAAAATTACATATAAGAGGAAGTGAGGGGAAAAAAAAACAAGAGAAAGAAATTAATTACAGTAGATGGGATAGAGAGAAGATGGGAGGGGAAGGGAGTGGAGGGGGATAGTAGAGGATAGGAAAGGTAGCAGAATACAATGGACACTAGTATGGCAGTATGTAAAAACGTGGATGTGTAACCAATGTGATTCTGCAATCTGTATATGGGGTAAAAATGGGAGTTCATAATCCACTTGAATCAAATGTATGAAATATGATATGTCAAGAGCTTTGTAATGTTTTGAACAACTAATAATAATAAAAAAAAATATGCCTAAACTGATAATTTCAATTTTTATCTCCATTATAGTTCTGGGCTACCCAAAATGCTAAAAGCAAAGGTTTTCATGATTTGAGAAATCATTAAAATATGAATACCACCTAAAACACTTCTCTATGAGAAGTAAAAAAAGAGTCCATAAACAAGCAGTATCCTAAGAAGTCAGTACACTTGGATTTAACTAGAATTTTTCATTTTTAAAAAATAACAAAGGCTGACTTCATTTCAGCACAACCATGCCTCAAAGCAGTCACTAACCTGGCTGGTCTGATCACTTCTGTTGTCACTGGTTTGAAGCAGATCACCACTTGCCTTGGAGAAGCACATGGACCAGTGAGACAGGCTGTGACTGGCAGCACCCCACTGCTGAAACCACGCCAGCACAGGTGCAGAGAAGGAGCCCTGTGGACTCCACACCCTCTCCTGCTGGGCCTCTGCTCCCTCCCCACTTGCTTTCTCAGCTTTTTACCTTCTCTACAGAGGTCCCATGTTGTGAACACTAGGAAGCTTATTTCCAATCTCCATGTGAAAGAAATAAGGCATATCTGAGTCCAGACTCTCTGGTGGGTTTTAAGGAGTATGCATACTCTGTAGTTTCTAGAGGGTTCTAAGCCTGGTCATCTTGGATTGGAAAGCACCCCAATGGGTACGAAGGCTTTCTTTCCTTACGTATCCTTTCTCTCCCTCAGATCCTCTTTCTCCTCCCTTCTTTCTATGTATTTATGTATGTATAAGTATCGACACTTCTATTGCTATTTTCTTCCTTTCCTTTTTTACTTTCCTGCTCAGATAAGCTCATCACAGGCTCTGCTCAGCCCACACCTTATGATAAAGAAAAAGATGTTGACTTTTTCTATTGCTACTGTCCCCTTCATTCTCTAATCTTTTCAGATGGTATATGATTTGACTAGGAAGTAATTTAGGAGTTTGGATAGATATTCTGGACACATAAAATGCTTGAAGATAAACTAAAAATCAATTCTTTGGAGGTAAAAGAGAGCTATGGACAACTTCCCACGTGGGCTCCTTACCTCCCCATCTCCTAGTACGTAGGATATAAAAATAAAAACCTTCACTATCAAGAATAACTGCTTTTTAGTATTATTCTGGATTATTTATTTTAGAAAGTTTGTTGCCACAGGTATCAATACACCAAAGATATGGAAATGGCTTCATTATACAAAGTTATATTTTGTAATTATATATGTAAAATAATAATAAAAGTATAATGGTGAAAGTATATAGATGAAACTGACAATTGCTTCAAAATAATATAGGAGGATGCATAAAATGTGTCCAGCTATATAGAGACTAGTGATTTGGGTATTTTTCTGTATATATCTTAGATTTCATTAAAAAGTTTACATAGCAAAAAATAATAATCGAAGAGGGGGAAGTTAAAAGGGTTATAGCTAAAACAAGATTACCCAATAAGTTAACAACTCTTGAAGTTGGATGATGAGTACTATTCTATTTTTGTACATTTGCAATTTTTCATAATAAAAGATGTTTTAAAATGGTACTTACAACCCTAAGAACTTTTTATTCTAAATAAAAAATTCAGAATCATGGTATAAAAGCAGTGCAGCCTTTAAGAGTAGATTCTGAATTAAAATATAGTACACTAAAAATGAGGAATCAACGTTTCTGCGTAATTTTCTTAAAAGTGACAAGAATTTTTCCAAAAAAAAATTTGTAGAAGGACTCTACAAACTAAGATACAGAGATGTTCTAACTCAAGGGGAAATTTCTTCTTATTTTGTAGTAAAATACAATAAAGGAAATAATCAAATCTAATTATCTCCTGATAATACAGCAAATGAATTGGTTCTAATATACGCAAAACTAAGAGTATTAGTACATCCTAAGAATTATGTTTAGGTATCTTTTGCATGAATCCAGTTTTATTTGGTTTCTCCTGAGGGACTTGGCCCCTATTAAGAGTCAATTTACATTTCTCAAGAACTACAGAGGAACTACAGAATGCAACTAGCATTCTGAAAAAGATATAAATAGCAATTGCTGCATGTAGAGAAAAATTATCCAAAATATATAAGTTTCCTGGAATTTCCTAATTTAAGTCAATTACAACAGGTGTATTATGTCTAGCAGTTAATGGAGACTGGATTTAGAAGAAATATTTTCTACTTAACTGAAGAATGTAAGTGGTTGCACTGGAATGTACCAATGAATTAAATTATCTGTTTTTTTCTTAAAATGCCTTACCCCATGCAAAAGGTGTACACCTTGCATTGTAATGTAGGCATTCCTCAACTTATAGAAAGGTTGTTATAAAAGCTTATCCATAAATCAGCTTCATGGAACTCAAATTACATTTTCCCACTGAAACAATTTTATAAAGAGTAGTAAGGCCATCTTCAAGAAATCCATAAAGCTAAAATTCATAGAACCTATTGTGCTTTACTGAAACACTGTAGGATTTTTTTTTTTTTTTAAACTAACCACTCGGAATCATTACTTGGTTAATACAACAGATTCTAGAAATATGTCTCTCCATTGCTCTATGCACGTAAAAACAAACACACACACCATCTACCCACACCTATAAAACAGAAAGCTCCTTTTCTCTTTAGTGTAAGCACAATGAAGGAAGTAGAGCTTAGAAAAAAGATTCTTGTATCTGAAGGCTGGGAGAGGTAGTATGCTAGAGCTTATTAAAAAGCAATGAACACTAGAAGTTTCTATAGGATTGGTTGCTACTGAATCTTAAAGATGCAGGACAAAAGTCTTGCAAGCAAATGGTGTATTATAACTTCTACCAGTTGTCTCCTGGAAAGATGGTTTGTTTGTTTTCATTTTGTTTTTTTGCTACCAAGGACTGAACCCAGGGGTGCTTAACCACTGAGCCACATCCCCAGCATCCCCCACCTTTTAATATTTTATTTAGAGACAGGGTGTCACTAAGTTGCTTAAGGCCTCTCTAAGTCCATTCCAGTGGCTTTGAACTTGCAATTCTCTATAAACTGCTGGGATTACAGGTGTGCGCCACTTGCACAGCTGGAAAGATTTTTTTTAACAAGCTTAGAAATGTCCTAATAATCACTTTTAATTATGTATTTTTAAGTTTTCATAAACTCAAAGAAAAATAAAGTATAGGTTACTTTTGTGAATATTAGATACATCCAAAGATTTAACAATAACCTCTCCTCCCCAACTATAAGATTGGGGGTGCGGGTTGAAGGAGCCTGCACAGCAGCTGACAGGCATCCCTATGCCAGGGACCAAGGCCAGAAAGTCTTGGCAACTGCTATCTCAGGAGAGGGCTGCCTACACTTGGGACCTACTTTTCTACTCTACCCAAACACATCTAGATTTTCAGATTTTTTTTTTAATCCACAAAACTATTTTTTTTATTGGTTGTTCAAAACATTACATAGAACTATTTTTAAGGATGCAAGAAAAAGACATAAAAAAATCACAAAGACAAATAACTTAATTTCACATGAATGCATTTTCTCATATGCCTATTCCTTTGACAATTTGAAAGAAAAATACATAGGGATCAATACTTCCACAAAACTAGCTATTCTATTATTCAGTCCCAACACCAATTTACATTTTTACAGTCACTCTTAAGTTGAGAATTTCATGTTTCAATTATGCCGTGCTACCATTATAAGATTTTAATAAGTATTTTTTATAAAACTCATATCCATAAACATTATATGACTTTACAGAGACCACTGCAAAAGCACATGAGAACAAGAGTTCCATATTCCTCCTGGTCTCCAATTCAGCTGAAGTCTACTCCACTTGCCTGCATAGGTGTTGGCCTTGTTCAGGAGGTCTGTGCATGCGTGCATATCAGCGAAAGCCCGAATTCCTAAGCAGTTGACAGGGTGAAGCTGAGATTCCAAGAATTCACAGCAAGTCTTCTTCACATCCTGTAACTGTAACAGACCAGCTGCTGGGAGAAGTACCTGTAACACACAAGGGAAAGTCTTAGGCCACTGCTATTTTACCTGCTTCTCCAAAGGGCACAAGAGGTCCAGTCATCCACACCCAAGTATTCCATAGAAAACAAATGTAACAATTATTTGCAAAAGTGGTAATGACTCTTCATTCTCTATAATTTCTAAGGAATCGTTCAAAGTTCACAGCAGTCTCAAGAATATAAGATATCAGATCATATTATATTTATGGTTTGTTTGATAAGCATAAACAAAATGTTCCTGAATTTTTAAAAACATCCATTATTAGTAAGCTAGGGGGTGCTATCATTCAATAAAATAGTTTTGTTTGCTTAATGCAATGGTCCTGAGCTTCAGAATTTTGTGAGTAAGGGGTGTACCCAAACAAAGCCACATTTTTCAGAAGGCCTGCTTTTCCACTGTCTGAATAATACAACAAACTACTTTTTTTAGGGGGTAGAACAACTTTATTTAGCCATTTTTTAAGAGTGCACTTTAATTATACAGAAAATGTGTTTCACTGAGGCATACCCATACATGTATATAGCATACTTTGATCATAATTATAAGGGTACAATAATTTAAAATTCAACATGAATCTCTAGTTACAAGCAATTTCTCTAGAATGTAATACATTACTGAAATAAAAAGCATAAGTAGTAATTGCCTAATAACTTTTAAATTCATATTTGTATTCCAATAACTCCAAGCAATTTGATATCAATTATCAGTTGTTTTGTAGAATTTAAGCACTATCCTCACTATAAATACTACAACTAAGATTATACTCCTTTTCAAATAGAACAATAATGGAGCCATTTTTTTCTTATAAGTGAATGAGGAGAGCACTATTTTAAGGACCAGATTTGAAAATCAAATTGAGAAAAACTTCATTTAAAAAGTTATTGAATGCCAGACACAGTGGCTCAGCAGTTAAGTAAAGCCCTAAGCAATTTTGCAAGATCCTGTCTCAAAAATAAAAAAAGGGCTCAGGAGGTAGCACAGTGACTAAGCACCCCTGGATTCAATCCCTGGTTCAAACAACAATAATAATAAAATAAAATAAAAAGAAAGTAAGTTACTGAATACCTACCATTCTTTCAAAAAGGCCGCTCCCCGCAAAATCAACTATTTAACAATGGTCAATTTTAGAAAAGATGTTAGCATAAAAAAAAACCTTCTAAGTTCCTTCAGGAGTTACTTTAATATATATACCACACTGTAGTCCAAAGAAAATAATTAGAGGAAACAGTAGTTGATGAATACCTTTTACGATTTTCCTAAATCTATGTAAAAAGATATAAATTTGTAAAGAATCATAGTACTCATATGTCTTTCTATATCACAAACTACCTGTATTTTCTTAAATGAAACACGGACACTTTCACTCTGGGATCTAGAAGCCCTGGGTGTGTCTGCTGAACACAACCAAATATTAATGAATAAAACTAAAGACCAAGAGGGTGATGTTTTGTATTTTAACCCAAATCTATCAACTACTAATAGTTTTCTCTGAAAAAGGGAAATGGTAACTAGAAACTGCCTTTTTCTTTGAAGAAAAATAAAGTATAAATAACGTGGTTATAGTCAAACCTTTTGCACAATATGGAGTGTGCTTCATTATGTTATGAGAATGAATCTCCATGGAAGACTTTTAATTTGTTGATAATTTTCAAATTAGAGGTTTTTCTATGATGGTATAATTGTGCTCTAAAGCAATATAAAGCACATTCCAAGATGCTTAACAGCACAGTCATTTAATTCAGCAAACACATATAGTTTGGAAAATGGTCTTCGGTGTAATACTCAGTGTGTGAAATTTACATAAATGGTAAAGATCACTCATCTAATCAGCACTTTCCCAGGGACAAAAGAGTGTAGTTCAGTAGTATTCAAAGTTGTTTGGTAACACAGAAAAACAGGGAGGAAAAAGTGGTTGATCAGGAACAGGCCTGCTTACACAATGCTGGTGGGAGTGTATCTTGGGTCAACTTCCATGAAGAACAATTTGTCTGTTTCAATCAAATTACAAATTAACACAATCTTTGATTCAAAAATTTAACCTACAGATACGCTAACATGCAAAATTTTATATGTACAGATATTTTTATTACAGCATTACTGTAGTATTAATAGAGAAGCTAGGGAAAAGCCTGAATCATAAAGAGACTGGTTAAATAACTATAACCATCTATTCAATGGAATACTTGGCAGTTACTCAAACAAAGAAATTATACAAATGGGATAGTCGATAAGATATATTCTTTTTTTTTTTTTTGTACCAGAGATTTAACCAAAGGGCTTACCCACTGACTCAGATCCACTGAGTCACATCCTCCCTTTTTATTTATAGACAAGTTCTCACTAAGTTGCTCAGAGCCTTGCTAAGTTGCTGATGCTAGTTTCCAACTTTCGATCCTCCTATCTAGGGTCCTGAATTGCTAGGATTACAATACAATATATTTTTAAGTATTAAAAAAAAAACAGTAATTAGTACATATTATGCTAACACATGATATATATTCACATTTACATATACGCCATCTAAAAAAAAGCAGCTAGAACAGGTTTTTAAATTTTTATTTCCCTTCACTGTTTTCAACTTCATCACTACAAAGTCCAGATCTACCTTAGAGGAGATCAAAACTCATAAAATCATAGAATCTCAGATCTGGAAAGGACTAATATAAGTCCAATATAAAAGTTATTTCATCAGTGTGCTGTGCAGCTAGAAACATATAATTTTTATTGATGGCAGTGATGAGACAAATGGTTCCATGCTTGGCAAATATACGTTAAACTTATAAACTGGGCCAAATGTATAAAAAGTGCTTATTCCTATTTTTCTTTTGTCAATAAATCCTTTCAAAATGAGTCAGTTTTATGATGTAATTTTACTAGTGCTAGACTATTTAGCTTACATAATTACATACAGTTTCAAAAACAATCACTAATTGGTCCAACTTGCTAAACATGACATTTGGTGACCAACAGTCACTCATAAATGAAAACAGGAAAGTAGTCAGGGCCTCACCAATGACCTTGCTTATTTTGTGGATTAGTCGAACAGCCAGTTAAAATAAAAAATAATAAAGGATACTCAGACTTTAGGTGAAACATATTCCATGATCAAAACTACTCAGACAGCTGGCAATCTGTGAACTGGATACTTTAGAATTAAATCAAGGTTCCCAATAAACTGTTTTGGAAACCAAACTCATGAGGAGTTAAATAAGTCAAACAGCTTGCCATTGAAACCTATGGATACAATTAGATTGGCCAACTCCTTAGTCAGTTATAATACCTTCCACTCCATATTTAGGTGCAGAAGGAAGGTACTTGTGTAAATTTCTAAATATCTAATATTCTTTTCATCATAGTAATAAAGACAGCAACCACTTCAATAATGCATTCTTAGTTGCTTCCATTTACTGAGTAATTACTGTATCAAGTATGGAGCTAAACACTCGTCTAGAGGTTTGGAAAAGTTGGTTGACTTGCCTAAGGTCACGTACTTGGAATGGGACAGGTCAAGCCTCCTACGTGAGCAGTATTAACTAAGACAGGTACAACTATTTCAGAAGGCACACAGACCTTGTGTTCGTGGCTATGAATATAAGAGGAATATATTTTAAAAGTTACCTTTCACTTTTTTAATAATATAAATATTCTTTCCTAAATAAATTTATTTAAATAAAAATGAAGTCAATGTAGAGAAAAACATTAAATATTTAACAGTATTCATGGTACAGAATATAACAAAATTCTAGAGGATGCACATAAATGATTGAAATTTGGAAAATGTTGATTTAAAAAATGAGATTTAATATTCTAATCTTTCATATCTAATAACATGCTGATTCCTATGATTCACATAAAAGTGACAAATAAGAACATGCTTTTACCTGGGGTACTCTAACCCCAGGACTTATTTTCTACTGAAGTGGCTAAATTATACTATTAATAAAAAAGTGGAAATACTTAGCAAAGCAAAGAGGTGATTTCTTAATTTGCTCTGGGTCACAAAAATATCTTGGGCATTGTCACTTCAAGATCCAACAAATAAATTTTCATCTTAAAAACTTATTTTTCTGAGTTGTCTAGGGCAAAGGAGCACATGAACAGTGATAATTCTTACATGAAGTAGATTATAGTTAAAATAAATGCACAATGGAAATTTTCCATTTATTTATACTTCACTAATATTAACTCTTGAGATTAATGATCTAAGACAATGAAGTATATTCTAAAACATATAAGAAAGAATAATTATAATTTTCTATATACTTAAATGTTAATCATAGAGTCTAAGAATCTCAGAGTGATTAAATACAATAGCACATTTATACAGGGAGAGCCACACTCCCAAAGCCAGGGGAAATGTAAAGTAGGTGACTCTCTGAGAGTCTCCACTCAGACCCTGGTGTTCTTACCACGGGCTCAGTCCCTTTCAAGTCACTACTAATAGCTTTGCTTCATTTTATTTGCTTCACAGGACTAACACAACTGGAACGAACTGATCTTGTGTATTTGTTCCCACGTTTAGTGTTCATCTCCCTGCAAAGGAATACGTAACAGCAGGATCACATTTTATCCCTTGCTGTATCCCCAGGTCTATAGCAATACATAGATTTGGTGGACAAATACTTAATGATTTGGAAAATATTCTTCATAAATAAATCAACTTGAATGTAAACTCATTTGTTACTTCAGAGGTATATAAATTTTAGGGCGAGGGATGTTGCTCAGTGATAGAGCACCTCATGCATGAGTTTCTGGGTTCAGTCCCCAGTACCAGATTAAAAAAAAAATGAAAGGGGTACAATTCTGATGAATTCTGTGTCAGAATTACCAACACTCTATTTCTAGGAATGCATCTGTATGGGACACTTCTTGTGTCCTGTATCAAATCCTCTCAGCCCTACCTCATGCTCAAGCTGCCAAGGCCATCAGCAGGTTTGAGCAGACTTTGATCATCTTTGGGAAGATGTAATGCAATTCTTTACCCCAGTCTCTGCCATACCTCTGTCCAGCTTCCTACCTGGGACTCTGGCACTAGGCACTCAGACCTGCACATACAGAAGCATGGAAAATAATGCTGAAGGACCACCCTCCACTAGCAAAGAATGGTCCGCCCTAGGTACATGTAAGACTGCACATGTGATACAACCATAAAAATGAAAAGTTGTGCTCCCTTTGTGTATAATGAATTGAAATGCATTCTGCTATCATGTATAGATAATTAGAACAACAACAACAACAAAAAAAAAACAGAATGGTCCAAAGGAAAATAAAGACTTTTCCCTTTAATCCCTAAGCAGATAGTTCAGAGACATATTTCATACAGCTCCTCAAAAGGGAGAGTAAACACATCACACTTAGCTGTGGCTAGATCAATACCATACCTCTGAACTGGATTCCCTCCTTTCCAGTTCAAACCCCAACTCACTCATTCCTGGCTCCCTGGAATCAGTGCCCAAATAAACTAAATACATAAGACTTGCTTTCAAAGGAGCCCCCAATCATTGTACTGAGCAATAAATTAAACTGTGAATGTGGATATTTTAACTATAAGAATGTTAACTATAATGCTATTTACAATATCAAAAATTAAAAAGAATTTAAATGTCCAATAATGGCAGATAATGAAGCAAATTCTATAATGTCAATGAAACTGAATACTTTGCAGCTATTAAAAAACATTTGGAAATAAATCATGATATTAAAAAAAAATGGGGGCCAGGCACAGTGGTGCACATATAGAATCCCAGCTACTCAGGAAACTGAAGCAAAAGACTCCAAGCTCAAGGCCAGCCTCAGCAACTTTGCAAGACCCGGTCTCAAAATAGAGTTAAGGATGTAGCTCAGTGGGTAATCCCTAACACCACAAAAAAAGTTTTAAAAGATTTGGTAGGGGGCTGGGATTGTGGCTCAGCGGTAGAACGCTTGCCTAGCACGGGCGAGACCTGGGTTCGATCCTCAGCACCACATAAAAATAAAGGCTTCATCAAGAAACTATGAAAAAAAAAAAAAAGATTTTGTAGGCAAACATTTAATAACTTGGAAAATGTTCCTAACATACAGTTAAACATCACATAACATTTCAGTCAACAATAAGCTGCTTATAAGATGCTACCTGTACCATATAGCCAGGTATGTAGTAGCTATTTCATTCAGGTTTGTATAAGTACATTCTATGTTTGCACACTGATGAAATCATCTAATGATAAATTTCTCAAGATTATACCCCCATCATTAAGCAATGCATGGCACTAATCAGCATAAAAAGCTAGTTTTTAAAAAGAATATTCAGTTTGATTCTTTTTTATTTATTTTTTGGTAAAACACACAATACATAAACACAAGGATAATACCAAGGGATATACTGCCATTGTTTGTAAGTATGATCTCTGGTTAGTGATAGAATGGAGGTTTTCTATTTACTTATTTTTATTTATTTGCAAAATTTTTTAAGTGTTCTATAATGAATGTGTACCATTTAAATGATCATATCATTCAAAAGAAAGTCAGGAAGAAGCAAGGAATGACTTTCTACATCTGTAGAATGCTAGCCAAGGTAACAGTGGGTAAGGAGAGCTGTTTATGAGATGTAGCTCCCCAGTCACCAGAGGTTGCCTCACACTGGCCCATCCATCCTCTGAGTACCAGGAGTCTCACAGGCCTTTCATCATCAAGTTGTCCTACAAAACGGACATTGAATAGGCTCTCCATATATTATTTGCATTCTTGTGAGAGCAGTTACCTTAAAATATCTAAAGAAATATGAAGTAGAAGAACATCGTCACTAATTAAATAAAACTAACAAAGTGCTATTATTGGGTAAAACAGGGAAAAATTTTTTTCATTTAGATATGTTGATTTCCACCACACGAAGACAAATTAAAGGCTACACATTTCATACTCAGAAAATGCTTTCAGCACTGAACAAAGAAAGGGGGTAAAAAAGCCATCATGATTAGGGAAGATGACTAGAACACTAGACAAGGACGACGCCCAAGCCATACAATGAGCATCCATGTGACACTTGTACACAAACCAGCTGCACATTTTAAAGTAAGATGCTTTCATCCTCTTTCACATTGTTTGACAAGCCAAATTACATATAAGATATTTCGCTTAGACAAGTACATTCCTTCTGCTTGGCTATTAGGATCTGTAGTTTATTTTCAGCTTGGGCATTGACTCCATAGAGGGAAATAATTTATGTAGTAAGACTTAAATCCTGAGCCATGAGCCATTTGTTTATTAAGAAAAGACTACCAAGTGGCTGACTGCTCCATATATAAGGCTTGCAGATGTCTAAGAACACATGCAAACATGAAACTCACAGCTCAGTCTCTGTTTAACTTTGCTGTAAGTACACTGCTACAAGATGATTTTTATTAATTTGCCAGTCACTTTACATCTATATCAAAGCACCTATTTACTTAATGTGCCAGAAATGACCTAAAAACAAACAAGGAAACAATTGTCCAAAGGTCATTAGCAGAGGGAAGATACCAGTAACTTTGACTAGTATGTACCTCCTAAAATCTGTACTCAGTACCCAATTTATGCCACCATAGCTCAGAAATAGTATAATAAATGGTTATAAGCCACAAAATCAAAAGTTTAATAGTATTACCTGACTGCTCTGACCTGGGGGCGGGGCAGTGCACAAAAGAAGGAGGAAGAGGTTCCTTCCTCTTTCTGGAATACAGGGCTGGCCTAGTTTTGAAATAGGAAGTATCAGTCCCTGACATCTTACCATCTCCTTATCCACACTTCTGCCTCTCAAGACTACGCCTCAGCTACCAGGAACCATTCCTCTCTGCTCTCTGCACCCAACTATGATTCTCCACCCAGATCTGATCTGTCTTTCTTTTGTGAATGCTAAGTATTTTTCCTCCCAACACACTTAACTGAGCTCCATCTCTTGGGATAGCTGCTGCCAGCAGGATTTAATTAAAAACAAAAAAACAAACAAACAAACAAAAAAAAAAACCTTCTTATTGGCTCACATTATAGTTAATAATGCACGGCCTCCCAAAATAAATTCCTTCCAGAGGTATTTAAAGTTTTAAGAGAGACTGACTCTGAAGCAGAATTTACCTGCAACCGAGAGAATTTCCAACAGTATAATCAATGAGGTACAAAGGCAAAGAGATTACAGAAAGAAGAAATTTGGAGGTAATATAACCTGCAGGCAGTCTGAAAGACATCTCTCCTAATTCATCCATTTTACAGCTGCTACTTCCATCATTTTTAACCCAAGGTTTCTCTTAAAACTTCAACTTTCTTGACATTGGCTCAAATGGATAATGAAGATAGCACACCTACCTTGCAGAATTGTGGAAAAACTTAAATATAAGTTGCTCAACCATTTACCAGAGCATCCATTATGTAACCCTATAACACACTACCTCTAATTCAGGACTTTTCCCCCTTGGACTTGACAGAGCACTCACAATGGAATACTGAGATTTAACTCCCTCCGTCACAAGATGATGTTCAATCCCAGATCATTCACAACATAGTGGCTTTCTGTTTTGATCAAATATTCCCAAACATAAAAGATAAAATCATGGGCTGGGGTTGTAGCTCAGTGGTGGAGTGTTTGCCTAACATGTGTAAGGTACTGGGTTTGATCCTCAGCACCCATAAAAATAAATAAAATAAAGGTCCATCAACAACTAAAAAAAAAAACTAACTTTTTTAAAAGATAAAATCATAATTTTACAAAATGTGCCAAAGTAACTGAGTATGTAAAAGTAAGAAAATTAATGTAAATAAAAACAATGAGAGCAGTTTATGACTGATTGGGTAAAAAAAGGGAAAAAATTTTTCATTTAGATATGTTGATTTCCAACACATGAAGACAAATGAAAGGCTACATATTTTATACTCAGAAAATGCTTTTGGTGGGTGGGGTTGAAAGCAGTAGAGCACTTGCCTAGCATGTATGAGGCCCTGGGTTGGATCCTCACACCACGTGAAAATAAATAAATAAAATAAAGGTCTTGTGTCAACTACAACTAAAAAAATAAATATTTTTCAAAAATGCTTTTGGTAATGAACAAAGAAATGGGGTAAAAAAGCCACCACTGATTAAGGAAGATGACTAGAAGATTCTGCCACAGTGCTACAACCCCAGCCCATAATTTTATCTTTTATGATAGGAATATTTGATCAAAACAGAAAGCCACTGTGTTGTGAATGATCTGGGGTTGAACATCATCTTGTGAGGGAGGGAGTTAAATCTCAGTATTCCATTGTGAGTGCTCTGTCAAGTCCAAGGGGAAAAAGTCCTGACTTACATAGAGGTAGTATGCTATAGGGTCACATAATGAATGCTCTTATAAATGGCTGAGCAACTTTTAAGTTTCTCCACAACTCAAGGTAGGTGTGCTGTCTTCATAATGCATTTGAGCCAATGTCAAGGAAGTTGAAGTTTTAAGAGAAACCTTGGGTTAAAAATGATGGAAGGAACAGCTATAAAATGAATAATGTAGGAGAGATGAATTTTAATACAATTTAAAAAAAATTTTTATCAGTAATAATACATCTTTTCAAGTCAAGATATAATATACCTTTTCAAGTCAAGGTACGGTAGGCCTTAGCCCCTAGCACATGTTTGCTATCACTATAACTAGTCAACTCTCCTAGAAAGCAAATAAGCCATTCATTAAGAGGTATCCAAAAACCACAAAAGCTTAAAGTATTGATCTTGAAAATACACTTCTATAAATTCACCCAGAGAAAATAATTTCAAAAACAGAACATGCTTATCAACCAATGAACTTTAAACAGAAACAATTAATGATCCAACAACATGGCAACAAGTGAGTAAATTGCAGCAAATACACATGATAAAATGTTATGATCAGTAATAATGAAAACTATAAGACTAACTGCAAAAATAACATTTATAAAATGTTTGCTATAACATACAACCATATTATAGAATTAAATGAGATACATCTTTAACATATAACCATATTAGGAAAACTTAATGGAAATCAAGTCACACAAAGAACAAACACAATTTCTTCTAACACACAGTGGACATAAGTAAAGAAAGTGACCTACTGGTCTCATTGATCATGGTTCCTGCCCTTACCTTCTTCAGTTCTATAGCTGGTAGCACTAGATTTGGATTCAACTGCCTCTAGTCAGAGACAATATCCAGGTCTACTTAAGCAGCTCAACACAGCTGACTTTATGCCAGTGCTTATGTGACTTTGGGCGCTAGAATACATTGCTCCCCAGTCCCAGTTCCCGCCCACCTGCCCTTCCTTACCTCTAACTAGGGACCTTGTCCTATTAGGCGTCAGTTCCCCGCTCTACCTTGCTGTGCACTGACCAGTTCTCCCAGACCCCAAACTCCTGTCCCTTGTTCCTTGTTCAGGACATGGAGAACTTGCTCTCAGACTCTTCTTTTGTCTCATTCCAGCCAGGACCTTTATGTAGTTCAGCTTTCACTCATCACAGGCCCTGTCTATCCTAATGAGCACTGATTCACTCACTATTTATTTACCAGGCACCTAATATGTACCAATGTCTAGTCTAGGTTCCAAAGATATGGCAGTGAACAAAACATACAAATATACCAGCCATCTAAGAGCTCAAATTCTAACAAGTGAGTGCTTCCATTTATTGAGGTATATACAGTTTCCCTCATTCCAACACTCTGCCCTTCAAAGTGGTCTTTGTATCCCAATGTCTGTACTCCACAGGCACAGAGGGAATGAAGCTGGGAGAGGTAGGAGCTGTAGACATTAATCCCAATCTGTCACTGAGTTCCTATAAAATCTTGGGGCAGAATGGTTAATATGAAAAGAATGCAGAATGAAAACCACACCATAGGTTTCAATCAGGAAGTCTGGGCTTGGATCTGGATAATTTCACCCTAGCTGTGTGATCCTAGAAAATCACTCAGCCCCTCTGAACTACAATCTTCTCATCTGTAGAAACACTTCTTTCTCCACGATGTTATAAAAACTAAATGAGGTCAATGCTTGGCAAAGTGACTGAAACACAAGGCAGGCAGTCCCTTCTTCCCAAGTGAATAATGTGTACTATTTCTATTATCATTTATAAGAATCCAATACTTCAATCTCCTCTCCTTTGGCCCCTTCTCTTTAAAATCACTACAAATTTCTAAAAAATGACTTCAAGTCTCTCAACAAATGTTGTTTTGCTCCTAATAATCAAAATCTCCTTCTGTATCTCCAATGGATCCTTCAGAATTCCTTCCTTCCCCTCAGAATTCCTTGAATAACTAAAGAACAGACTAACATGAGTTCACACCTACCTTCCAAAAACAGAATTTAAACGATTTAAATTATAGTGGTAAGTTGAGGCATCAAAAGGAAAAAGAAAAAAGAAAAAAATAAGGACCAAAAATTACCTTCAGTAGGCCTCAAAACTCTTTTTAAAAATTAAAATATAGCCAGGCATGGTAGTGCATGCCTATAACCCCAGCAGCTTGAGAGGCTGAGGCAGGAGGATTGCAAGGTCAAAGCCAGCCTCAGCAACTTATTGAGGACTTAAGCAATTTAGTGAGATCCTTTCTCAAAATTAAAAAAAAAAAAAAAAAAAAAGGTTGGGGATGTGGCTCAGTGGGTTCAAATCCTGCACCAAAAATAAAAAATAAAAATAAAAATAAAATAAAATATAAGAAAGCAAGTTTAAGAGACCAAAATTATCAGTTAACTCAAAAAACAGAGGTTAAGACATGAGACTCTTAATACAAGAAGATATCTCTTGCTTTTCAAAGGTGGTGCATGGGTATCTTTATAACAACTGTGGATGGTAACTGACAAATTACATGCCAAATACAATTGTCAAAATAATTTGTCTTCATTTCTTTCTTTTTGTGGCAGTCATGCCCTAGGCCAGGGGAAGTAATCTAAACATCTCCCCAGGGCACCATATTACTACATCACATACTACTCCTTCTTCTTTTTTCTTCTTGTTCTTTCCTCTTTTTCTCTCTCCTTCTTACCTTTTCCTCTATGACTGCACTTTTCCATAATCTTTCAAAACTGATTTGCATCATTCTGAGTACATGCCTTTATCTAAAAAAAATGTCAGTTTTGATTTATGGTATGTGAATTATACCTAAAGTACTTAAAACCCATGCTAAGGGGTTGTGGTTGCAGCTCAATGGTATAGCCCTTGCCTAGCAGGAAGGAGGCCCTTGGATCAAAACCTAGCAACACACACACACACACACACACACACACACACACACACACACCACTAAGATATGAACCATCAAAGGTTGGCACTCATAAACAGAGTTTTATAATGGAAAATAATAACCAAAAATAAGAAGTAAACAAAAATAAAATGAAATTAACTTCTTGACCCAATTTCTACACTAGTATTTGTAAACTTAACTTAAAACAGGGTTCGCTAACTTTGTGAATACATGTTAGTGATATAGCTACATGCTATTTTCACAAGAAATAAAGAATTAGTAAATTGTATATTCTAAGGAAAGGAACGAGTACACTTAATCCAGATTATCAAAAGCACAGTAAATTTACTAACCTAACAATGAAATTAGGATATCCAAGTTCAAAAGGTAATCATATTTTCAAAAATTGTATGTCAAAATTCCTAGAGTTTAAGCTTTTGGCTAACCTCAAGCCAAACATGCCAGAACCATAGGTAATTTAACTCTACACTCTTTATCACCTAGACTGAATTGGAGACATACCCTGCCTGAACAGTGGCAACCAGCCTGATCCAAATGTGCTAGCTCCACACTAAACAACATAAAGCAAGTATCAAAGATCAAGGAAAACAAGTGGGGGGGCGGGGGGTTGGGGTTGTGGCTCAGTGGTAGAGTGCTTGCCTAGCATTGTGAGGCACTGGGGATTGATTCTCAGCACCACATATAAGCAAATAAAGGTCTGTCAACAACTAAAAAAAAAGAAAAAGAAAAAAAGTCCACCTACAATGCTATTATAACATTCTAAGTCATAATCAGGATGAAGTCATTTTTGATTCATCAAGATAAATGCTTTTTACATACCACACAGAGTTACTTGAAACATAAATCTCAAAATGATTCAACTCTGTGGACATCTTCAAAGATTCTATACCTTATATACCAAACCCTTTTGCTCACAAACGACTTACTCTATCTCAGAAGGGAAACAGAACACAGATATAAAGCCATAAAAAGTAACTTACTTACTAATGCTTCTGAAGTACCTACCTTTGTCCCAAACAAGAACTTTAAATACTCATCTAGTTTTACGAAATGTCCTAATAATAAGGTTTCTAAGGTTTTCTCAAACTAGCTGACTCCAGTGCCTTTTCATACTAAATTATAAGTTTTTCATTTGTTTTATATTCTTAACTTATGGAGTAAAACATAACTGAATTGGAATATTTGGAAAACAGATGTTTTAACTCACACACACACAAGACTCAGTGAGTAAAGAGAACCTTATGAAAAATTAAGAATATTTTTATATGTCCTGATTCAGAACATACAAGAGTAAGGGAAAGGTCAGATAAGCCATTTTCTACACAGTGGTCTCAAACAATCTTAATGACTTCTTCTCCTTCATGGCCTCAAGTCTTTTATTGCTGCACATTTCTTATTTCTACTTAATATTCACTAGGAATTTTAAAATTTTTGCAAGTTTTAACTGGTACATTTTATAGCATTTCTATGACGCAGCAAAGCATTATTAGCCTCATTTAATTGCTGGGAAATAGACAGAAAGGTTAATGTCTTACTCAAGGCCATTCTTGTAGTCAATGGTAAGTTTAGGAGTTGAGCTCTGAATTCTAATATGATAATTAGCTACAGTCCACTGGCCCATGAAGCTTTCCAGCACAGAACCATTCCAAGGGCTTATTATTATTTTCTGAGTTGTTCAATTTAACCTAAATATGCAGCTTTATACATTAATTTAAATAATTTTATCCTAGGAGGCCACTGAAAATACTTACGAAACTGCTCAGTAGATGTTTTTGTTCTCCTTGAAGATGAGTCTTGTACTGAACTTCATTAACTCCTTTAGTATTTGGGCAACTTCTAAATGAGTGGCTGGGAATGAAGAATGGTCATCCAATCAAGATGACTGAAGGGCAATGTGGAGCAGATCTGGAATGTGGCTGTAACTAAACTTAAAACACAATCAAGTGTATGGTTACAGTTTCTATCCGAAGAAATTATTTTTTAATATAAGGTTTAAAATGGTCTGCATTATTCAATCTCCAAAAGGAGATGCATAAAAATCCAAAATACTAGGGATTCTGCTCTCTAGCTGGGAATCATTACTGTTGAGCAACTATGGCTGGCAGAGTTTATCACATCCTCAAGTCAACTACTATACTGCAAAAAAATCAGAAGTGAATTATCTGAAGAGCAATTATTATGTAAAATGGTGAGATACTGGATTTCATGGTACACATCAATTAAAACACAGGTTCCATGATGGGACAATAGTTCCGAAGGGCCCTCTCTTATCCCTTTGAACTAAAATGCCCTCCCTGTGATTCTGTGCTCACCAAAATGATCCTCTGATTACAAATTCTATCACTTATGTACCTAGACTCTGGAATCTGAGTAGAACTTCTTAATCTTTTTAAGTGTTTTTAATAACCTGCTAAATTTATTTCTTGGACCACTGATCACCAACCACACCTAAAAAAAAAAAAAAAAATGTTTCTTCAATGCCACAAATGTTGCTCCCCATTGATGCTTCTTTTTTCCCAAAACTCACCTTCTCTGAAGTCCTCTCACCCTCGTTACTGGGATTATCTTGCAATATCTCAGTCAGGTCCCATTCATTTACTGATCACTTTTTCAAACCTAAATCACTGTTCTCTTCTCTACCACAATTTAACAATTTTTGATAACAAACTTCCAACCAGAGAGACCACCTCAGTTTTTTAATTCCAACCATCTCTTCCTCTACCCCTTCTCAAATACCACTCATGCAGTTCTGTTCTAGACTTTGTTATACCAGAAAGAGTAAGAGGAAGAAAATGTAGATTATAGCTAATCACCCATCCAAGTTTACTTAGTTTTAGCCAATCTTCAACCAATGTGTAAATTCCTAAGAATCAATAGATTTTTTTTTTTTATTAAGCCATGGAGCTTTGGCAGTTTGTTTCACAGCATTTTTATGACAACAGCTAATACATTCATCATCTCCGTTAACACTATATAAGTGGCTAAAAATGGCTTAAGAACATCATATAACCACTCTTGCTGATCTTTATGACTAACAAATCTCAGGTGAGCTCCCAATATGGCCTGATAATTCTCCTACACTTCACTCGTAGAAGAATCCATCTGCATCGACCTGCATCCCTTTCAAGACTATGATTAAATATCTTTAGTGTCCCTTTTCTTCATCTTCCTTTTGGCTGATGACTTGTCACAGTCTTTATGAAGAGATGCAAACTGGAGGTACCTAACCTTTCCACTAGTCAAGCCACTAACCTGCTTGCACCTGTAAGCAGTCTCTCTCTCCTCTGGTTAACGATGTGGCACATCTTTTAGCTCCTACCCAAGACAAAACCCTCTATTTATTTTAGATCTCAACCTTTCTCACTTTTGTAAGGACTTCCCAATTACACCTTTTCTCTCATCGTCATCTGCTTTTCTAATGGGTCATTCTAGCTAATATATAAATGTGTTTTAACATATTGCCATATAAAAAAAATCCCTCCCCCAAACCCACTGACCCTTTCAGCCAGCACACTGCTATCCACCTTCATCGCAGTGTTTTGAAGGGGTTCTCTGTGCTCTCTTAAGTCTACTTCTCCTCAGCACACTCCAATCCAGCTTTCATTTTCACCATCACATCTAAATAGGTTTTTTTTCAAGGTCATTGAAGACAAGCAAAACCCTATAATTCACCATCCCCACTCAAATATTTCTGAGTAAGTAAGGACCAAAAGTTCTAGACTAGCCTGGGCAACTTAGAAAGCTCCTATCTCAAAATAAAAAATTAAAAGGGCTGGGTGTATAGCTCAGTAGTAGAACACCCCTGGGTTCAATCCCTAGTACTGAGGGGAGGGGAGAATCCATGAGTAAATTTCATTGGCTCTACATCCAAATATCTCCCAAATCTGACCACTGTTCACCATCTCGTACCCAAAACCTATACCCAACCCACACATTCTCTAACTTAGGCAACTCCAACAGATATTTAAATGAACTTTTATTGTTATCTCCTAAAGTCCTTCCTCCACACAGCAGTTGAACACAGAAGCAATCTGTGTAAAACATAACCCCCCTTCTAAAGCCCAACAAACAGAGCAAATCCAACCTCATTACCATAGTTTACAAATCCTACTTTTTCTGATCTGATTTTCAGTTTCATATTTTTCTACTCTCTCCATAATCTACTCTCCTTAAATAATAATGCTTCTTTTCCTCCTGACTCTTAAATATGCCAAACTCATTCTCAGGTCTTTTGTACTTCTGGGTGGAATGTTCTCTGCCTTGATCTTTGCCTCACTCCCTACTTCCTTTCATTCAGCTCTGCTCAAATGACTTCTCCCCAGAGAATGGCCATGTAAATTTATCTGTGGGTTTATTATTTGTCTGGCCCTGACTTCTCTTCCACTGGCTTTCAAGACAGTAATCTTCTTGTCAACCCTGCTTGACTCTGCATTTGTCAGTGGCTAAAACACTGCCTAGCATATAACAGATGACCCATAAATGTTTAATAAACTATTGATTAAAAACTGGAATTCATCAGGATCAATACTGGCAGTGGAAGAAAACCTGCAAACTCAACAGTAGAAGCAGGGAAGGAAAAAGGCAAGTCATGTATAAAAAGCAGTAAAATGGCTATCAATTCTTACCTGATCTAGCTTAGTCTAGGTACAGATCTTACAAACCTTAGTTCTTCAAGTTTAGTCCAATTTGGTCCTAAAACAATCCTAACCAAGACTGTCAAGTTTACTTGGCACCTAATCAGTGTTTATGGTCTGGCATTAATCTTACTGTCCTAAACTTGGTATGCTCCCCTAAGCACATTCATGCTTACCAAGCCTTGACATGAGCCCCAAAGCCCCATATGACAAGTCCCAGATTCTAGGCTTGCTATCCAATTGCCCATAGGAAGACTCTCCTAACTTTAGTTGACTCTGGTCATGATAATCATCTAGTCCCTACCAAGTCTCTTTGCAGATAAGCTAGAAAATAGGAGCTATAGGCTTGAATCAGTATGCACCCAGAACAGCTCTTTCTGGATCAAAGACACTGTAAGCAGTCCAACAGTAGGTACCACCGCCACTAACACCATGACACTCCCACTGCCATGCCCCCAGAACTAAATTTGTCACTCACTCTTGAACATTTTAATTTGGACTGTATATTACCCTCAGTTTTAAAAATGGTTATTAAGTGCTTGTTCCCTTAGGTCAGTGATCCTATTCTTAGTCCCACTCATTTCTGGCTCAAATTCTAATCTCAACCAGGTTTTTGGTGAGGTCTATGTCTCACTTTTACATAAACCAGTTATCTCATAATTATGTTCCACAAGTTCTTATGTAAGGAATAATAGCATTATCCTTCTTTTATAGACAAGAAAAAATGGTTAAGGAGGTTAACCAATTTGGGCAAGGTTACATGTCACTGAAATGCCACAGCTAAGATCCAAACTCAGTCAAGTATATATTTATTACGCTCTGTTCCCTATTCATTTTTTGTAGCACCAAGACTTGATATTTAGCAGATACTTCACCAACATTTGTTTAACTGATAGGTTATCTTAAATGTCTGGTTTTTAAAAATCTAATGGGAATTTCATTTCAGTGTTTACCTATGTAAAACAGAAATACACAGAGCAAAAGCAACCTTTGCCAACCTCTCCTTAATCCTTGTCCCTAATTAATCAAGTCTTCCCATGACCTCAGAAAAGCGTACCCTGTAATATACTTGCACAAATTTGCTCTGCCAGGTGAGCTGTATTTTACCAACACACACACATACACACACACACGCTGGATTTGCTCCCACATCTATTTATGACAACTGTACTTGTTATTAAAATTACATAATTTAAATGAATATATGTAATCCAATAAAATGTGAATGGAAAAAGAGTTGTTTCTATGGAAACTAAGCTGATTGCTTTAGAGTGACTTGTGACTGCACAAAAATAATTTGTGTATCAAAGTAGGTGTAGGAGGATTGAAAAAGAAAGTATATAATTCAAAGATGACAATGCACTGAGGTTTCTTTTTAAGTGTCTCAGTTTTTGCTATATTTTTTCAAAAACTGGAAAATTATAGTTCATGCAAGATTATGGTTTGGTTTGTGCAAGAAAGAACATGTATGTCTCCAATCACTTGATTGTGCTTAGTTTTAGAATAAAAGATTGATATACAGTTGTACATTTATATGTCTTAGGTTAAAAAAATATCTAGGACATGCACATATTCTTTTTCAATGATTTTCCACTTAATAGTCTTTTATTGATTAAGTCAGCTTAATTAATTTTTTTTTATTATGCCAGTGGGCCTGGTACCAGGTAAGACCCTCTATGCAGTATACTCGTTTTAGAAACACTACATGGATAAAACACTATACAACATCACTTCTAGCACTTCAAAAACAACCTGTTTTACACCAATAACAAGATACCCTATGCTGAATTTTCTTCTGTACTGAAATTTTGTTAAAAATTCAGTGCATGTGTTACCAATAATGATTTTAAATGTCTCTTGAAACACTCATCTGAATTCTGTTCCATTTCTAAAAAGATGAGATACTTCTGTCTCAAATAATTCTTACTTGTGCAACACAGAAGTTTAATGAACTGTTCAAAGCCATTCATTCAAAATTATCTGATATTTCTTAAATTCTTCTGAAATGAAAAAGTATTAATATTGACAGTACTTTTTGACTAACATTTATAATATTAACTTGAAAATCAGAGCACTTCTTATATTGGCACTGTTTATTAAAATCCTTATCTTTGTTTTTCACACTTACATCAAGTGAAAAACTCTTGCCTATTTTTAGCAAGCCAAAACAATGATGCAAAAGCTGAGATGTCAAAATGTATGTAACAAAACTACAAATTTAGCAATGAAGTAAATGCTTTAAAAAACTCAAGATCTAAAGGTACTCCAAAAATGTTCAAATAGCTTTTGAATAATGAACAAATTTTTTCCATTACAAAGGTATTTATACTTCCAATTCACAAAATCTCTTAAATTTGTAAGCAATATAAATTAGTTAACAACTTCATAGCTGCTATGATGTTGAAAAAATACTTAACCTTTCTAGGCCTATTTCTTCTATTTAAAATTGGGTTAATACCTAACTTACATGGCATAAAAAACATCAAATGAGATACACATGTACACACATAATGCCAAGCAAATAGTTGAAGATATATACATTTGAAAATTCTGTTTAATACATATTCATATATACACATACATACATTTATATTTTTTTATATCTAAAGGCAAGTTTTTGCTTCTGGTTTGTGTTTGTTCATTCATTCGTGGTACTGGGATTGATGGATCATGGTACTGTCTGTTTTTATTTTTGTTTGTGGTACCCAGGGGTACAAACCACTGAACTGCATCCCCAGCCATTTTTTTAGACAGGGTCTCACTAAGTTAACCAAATTGGCTTGAACTTGTGATCCTCCTGCCTCAGTCTCCCAAAAAACTGGGGTTACAGGTATGCACCATCACTCCAGGCCAAAGCCAGGTATTCTAACAATGAGGAAGGAGCAACAAAGGTACACGAATTCTCTGAAAATATGCAAAGCTTTGTGTACACAGGCTTACATGCCATTTCCTTAGGAAAGGGTCAACAGTTTTTCATCAGATTTTCAAAGGCATCCGTGACTCCCAAAAGTTCAAAAGCCTACTTTATGGTAGACTTTAGCTTTATTTTTTCTACTCCCCGGATATATAAAGTTTATAAAGTTTGCTTGAAAACTCTAGAGTTTGTTAAATTTTAATTTACTCAGCAGCAACAAGGAAGTTGAATTAAAAGCATAGTCACGGGGGCCGGGGTTGTAGCTTAGCTGTAAAGCACTAGTCTAGCACGTGCAAGGCACTGGGTTCAATCCTCAGTACCACATAAAAATAAATAAATAAATGTCCAACTACAACTAAAAAGATATATTTTTTTAAAAAAAAAAAAAGCATAGTCATGATAAAAATGTTTTTCTTCTCTCTTCAGAAAAACTAAATTACTATAAATTTGTTTAGCCCAAATTATCATCCAACTTTGCCATAAATAACATCAAAACCCAAACTTTAAAAACCTAGCAAAAAAAAAAAAAAAATCAGTGAAACACACACACAAAATCAGAGAAACCTGAAATAGCCTTATTGCTTACATAACACAGTAACACTTGTTCCTTCGTTGGAGTTAATTTTTGAAATTACTCATTCCCTCATTCTGACTCAAAGTCAACAGCCTTCACTTCAAACAGCTATGATGTTGTTTCAAACCTGTATAATAAGGAGATCATATGGTGCCATAGAAGGGAACAAAACCAGGAATCACAGAAAGAAGGGTTATGGTGCTGTGCTAACTCTGGGGCAGGTGGAACTCAGCATCCTATCGTGCTATGAGTTCTCCAGAAAAACATGGAAATCCCAAAGACACTTGCTTCCTTATGTACTGCACTTTATTATTAAAATAGAAACTTTAAAAAAAAAAGGGAGGTCACCTAGCAAAAGATTTTATTCTAGGTCTAATGAGAAAATATACCAACAACAATAAATAATTGAATTACAGAAAATTCTGTCCCCACTTTCAGCACTCTAAAGAAATACACACTCAGAGCAGTTCCACTGTAAGGCATACTCATTTAAAACTTCAGCTTAACATTTTAATAACACCAGATAACTCACTCTACCATGCTGCTCCTTTACTTAAAAAGTGTATGGCACTTTACAAGAATTACTTAATAAAGTATAGACAGATAAAACAGAGGCAAGAGCAGTTTGGTATATCTTGATATGCAAAATTTCATTTTTTAGTTCATTGGAAAATACTTGTTATGGAACGGGCAGCTTATTTTAAGCAGTTTTATTTCTAAACTGTCTTTTCCGAAACAAGTGCTTTTCAAAGGACTAAAAAATAGGGCTTTACATATGGATATCCCTATGCTAAGAGACAATCCTCCCCCTCTAAAAAAATAAACTATACAAATGTTAAGAATTTTTAACAAGTCTGCCAAATGCAACTCTTAGAATATATTTCTATAAGAGCTAAGCAATGTAAACAAAAGGCAAATTAGCATGGCAAGAGGTTTTCTGAAAGGCTGTGACTAATATTTCAGAATAGAAATGTGATAGTTATTAAAAGAAACATGAGAGTTTTCTAATTCCTAATGGGCCAATGTCCTCATTGTTGGAACTACTACAAATAGCATTCAGGGCTGAACTCACAGTTTGGTCTCTTAGGCCTAAATCATCTTTAGCAATTTTCCCCCATGTGGCCCATTATGTGAATCAAAGAACTCAGTAATTCATTTGATGAAGGTAGATATAGGACACAATGAGAGCCATGCATGCACTAAAATCAATAAAGAAGAAGCAAAAAAGAAACCAAGATAAATTCTTGTTGAAAACAACGCCCCAGAATCCAGCAAATAGTTTGACTTCATAAAAAAGTCCAGAATGAGCTGTCATGTCAATACTATGATTTCAGGACTCCCAACATGTTCTTCTATGCTAACCAACATTCATCTAGCATATAATTAATATACCTTTATATACCACCCCAATATTCATGGAGGTTTTTAAAATGCTTTACCTCATAAACAGGATTTCCAAGCAACAGCTACAGAGACGAGCTGGAGACATTATCCCTGCCCATATTTCACATTTAACAAACCACAGCATGTCTTAGCAAGTTCAAACACAAACTACAAATATTTTGTAGTATATTTCAATTAGCTAGAAGGGATAAAAGATTAAACCCTGAAGTCCTTTTTGTGCAAGCAGAATTTACAAATTATTTAAGAATTTACTTCTAAGTTCTTTCTATTGTTTTCAAAACACAGTGTTCCAACTAAAGAGAATATAAATAAACACAAATATTTTAAAGGCAATTTGGTATCCAATTTAAGAAATTTAGCCTATGAAATTTTTGAATACAAATATCAAAACATCCATTCACTATAGCATTTTTATAAAGGTGAAAAATCACACATGCTACCACCATATGGGCTACCACTCAAAAGAATGATCCAAACCTACAGGTATTATAATATTAAAGACCAAAATACTTCGTTCAGTGAAAAAAGCAAGCCATAGACCAAGTACAAAAGAAACATAATTATCACGTAAAGAAAACTCTGTGTGTGCGCACACACATACATCTTTGAATGAATGCATGGGAAATGGTCTGAAAGGATTCATCCCTACAGATAACAGAAGTTGCATTCTGGGGAAGAAGAGTAGATCAACATGTGTAGGTTAGGATAGGTCAAAAAATTCGAGGAGGAAATTTCACTTTTTATTCCACATCCATTTGTATTATTTGGAGGGGAGGGAATATATATAATGTTTTTTAAGAAAGAAAGATATACAGTGTCAATTTTTAGCTAAGTTGCAGAATTACTTAAAGAAAATGGCAAAACAGTAAAAAGACCACTGGCAGTCAAAAACATCCTTTCTAGACTTTACCCTTCAAAGGAATAAAGAAAAATTCTGGGCAGTATCAATCAGTAGTGATAAATGAATATGACAGTATTTTCATGAAAGAACAAGCAACACTCCAAATACTAAAGGATTTGTAACTCAAATCTTTAAGAATACAAAAGATACTGAAATCACAAACATTATTAAAAAGATGCAATCATTCCAAATGTCCCTTAGAATTACAATCTAAACAACAAATCCTGCTACTTTGGTACAAAATATATACTGTGTGGGTATGCTTTTTTGATTTAAAAAACTGCATGTATAAAGAACTAAAAGATGTAAAGTGTTCGCTCTTACCTGTACATTTTCTTCTGTAACCTGAATTTCTGCAGTGTAAACATAATCAATTAGCATCCTCAGGGTCCAGCCATCCACCTCTTTTATCCGAACTCTCTTTGCTCGGCTCTCACTCATCTCACCTAAAACACGAAGAAGTAAAGTGATGGTAAAGCCAGACACTGCTATGGAAATATCAGTGCCAAGACAGACGGATCCACCTTCTTGCCACACTCTGTATTTGGAAAGCAAAACGACCAGCCAATTTTGCTACCCTAAAACACTCCCCTAACTCTCCCAAAAGCTTACCTGAGGCAAATCACAAAATGTACTTCTGCTACCCACTTGTACCTGAAAAAATCGCGTCACAACAATGAACATGTCATGTGTCCAGTTGCATGAACTACAACACCTGTTGCTGTATTATCAGTATCTAATGCTATCCATGCTTTTAAACAGTGTATTTTATGAATTTCTAGTCATTACTAGAAGAAGAATGTCATTTCCTTTGGCTAATAGCAATAAGCACTTGCTGAAAAGGATCCACTTGGTTAGTTCATTCATGCAGCAAACAGATGCCTGACAGGAGCCTATGAGGCCTATACCAGACACAGAGACTCAACCCTCAGTGGGAGATCAGAAGCCTTATGCAGGAAACAAGGAAAAAACAAATTACATAAAATGCTGAGATTAGTCAATGGCAAAAGCTTGTTACAGAGATCTTCCAGCCCACATTCAATTCCTGTTTGTTGTTTGCAATAACCTCACCCTGAGGTCATTTCCATACCAGTACTTATTACCATACTCAGGTGCCCTTTCGCCACACTGCCTGACAAAAAGTGGCACAAGACTTCCTCCTAATACCCACTGTGGAAAGAAATAAGGAATTAGAACAAGAGGCAAAACAGAGAATGGATGAGCTTTAAACGAAGGGGGCTTGAGGAAAATAGGAGTAGGTTTGAGGGTCTAAGGTGTATAACAAAATGGCCTAAGATATAAGAAGACACAAGCAATTGGATGTGGAGGAAAGAAAATCTTAAATTTTCAAATCATAAACTAAAAGGGCAATCCAAGAATAATTCTGAGTGCCATGAGACACTCTCAGCAAAAAGATCTGCTTCTAGAATTTACTAGGTTTTAAAGTTAAAGAAGCTGGGTGTGGTGGTGCATGCCTCTAATCCCAGCCACTCAGCAGGAGGATCACAAGTTCAAAGTCAGTCTCAGCAATTTAAGGAGGTCCTAAGCAACTTAGTGAGACCCTGTCTCAAATAAAGAATAAAAAGGGCTGGGGATGTGGCTCAGTAGTTAAGCACCCCTGTATTCAATCACTGGTATGTACGTATATATAAATAAATGAATAAATGAATAAAGTTAAAGGCATAAAAAATGATGCCACCATTGATTTCCTTGACCTCAATCTATTTTTCTCCCACTAAAAAATTATAGTGACTTCAAGATTTCTTGAAAATTCATTTCTTTTTCAGATGTGGTGTGCTGTCAGTGATCATAAACTATCAGAAAAACCTATGGGACTTCATAATTACACAAAATTCTTTGCAAACACAAATCCTGGGAGGAAAGAAATAATAATCGTGATGTACATTTAACGGCATGCTTCCCCAGAGATTATCTGACAAGATCTCAGAAAGAAGCTATTCCTCTTAAAGCCAAAATATCTTGAAAACTACCCTGCTACTTCCCAGGGGGAAAACATTCATCTGTAATACAAGGGAAGGGGGCTGTTAATGAGAAGGAATACATGGCCTATACAACAGGGAAAAAAAGAAACTGCAAATTCTTTTTCTTTCTCTTTAAAGAAAGAAGAGAATGGAGGAATATGGAAAAATAATTCATCTGTTTAAATGGCACCTTCCTGTATTCTATGTTTTGTGGACAGATGGGGTTTGCATAATCTGAAGTTAGGACACTATGGTGAGTCCCACTTGACTGTATACAGTAGGCTGTGTCTAACTACCTCATCTAGAGGGCCCCTGTGAGGTGCAACGTCCTGCAGGGCCTGCAGCCATCTGAGCATAAAGCCATGTACCTAGTTCTCAGGCATGATTTAGCTTAGACAAAACAAAAGCTGACTTTAATTTACATACATGACTGAAAAAACAGCCCCCTGCCAAACAATTTTTAATATTATGGATTTGGGGGTATTGGAGAGTGAACCCAGAGATGCTCTACAACTGAGCCACATCCTCAACCATTTTTATTTTTTTGAGACAAGTTCTCACTAACTTGTTGAGGCTGCCCTCAAACTGGCCATCCTCCTGCCTCAGCTTTCCAAGTCACTGGAATTACAAGCATGCACCACCATGTGCAATTTAATATTTTGAACTTTAAGGTATAGCTATACTATGTACTTTGTTAGTTTGCGTATTTCCTTATGTGTAATTTTTAAATTATTTCCTCTGAAAATTTATCTGCTTCCAACAAATTCAATCTCAATTATATAGTGCTTTTAAAGCTTCTTAATCTTTATTATTTCATATTAATTTAAAAAATAGTAATAAAAGCAAAAAGCTTGCCACTAACTGCATTAATAAATTAAAAATTCTAACAGTTATGAATCAAAGCACATACTAAAGAGAATTGTAAAAGCTACTTATATCTAATTCTCATTGTCATTGTTACATAATATCTTAGTTACTGCCCTTTGCTGTTTATAGAGTAAATCTTTAAACAGTATGTTTTTGTGAGATTTATATTTGATAATGCATTTTTAAAAAGCTAATGATAGTGCACAGTTTTTCCTGTACCATTTGTAACTTCTCGCAGTCTCCCAACACATTAGTCTTTTGTTTATCTGTTTTGGTCACATATCTCCAAACCCATAATTAGATAACTCTGAAGATATACTGGGAAATCCACAGGGATACTTACACTAGAAACCTGAGTAAGATTCATCCTTGACTCTCCGCTCTTCCTTACCTCCCAGTCCCATCATTCACCAAAGCCTGCAGAATTAGCCTCAGATGGATATGAAACCAATCCCCCCACCTTCTCTCATCCCTTCTACCACTGTGCCATTGGGGTCCTATCACCTCTTGCAACAGTACCACTGTCATTTCTTTTCCTGCTTCTTAAGCTAACTCCACAAATCTGACCACAACTCAAAATCCTTCAACTTCTCACAATTCAAGCACACCAACCCCTTCCATATCCAGCCTGATTCATTATCTAACCCTGTCTCCCAGTTTAGACTTAAAATACACGAATAAAGAATTGCTTATAGTTTTCTACACACACCAAGCAATTTCTCACCTTTGTTGAGCTTTTTCCTGTGGCTCTCCCGCCATGCCCCTTCCCCAGGTTAATCCCTACACACTCTTCCAGATTTAGGTAGAACCTCTTCAGGTAGCTTTATCGGGGGTGCTCCATGGATAGGTTAGGCCTTTATCCTAGATACATTTGGGTTTCTCATGCAAATCCACTCTCTCAAAATCAACTCTTTACCTACTTTTCCACACCTGGGTTTTTGAGCTTGCTATGACAGTGCTTGACATAACATACAGTAACCAAATAAATATTAGTTGAGTGAATGAGTAAATAGATGAATGCAAAGTAAAATAAGTGCCAATTTAAAATGTAGCATCTTTCTAGGAATACAGCTCAGTGGTAGAGCATTTACCCAGCATGTGTAAAACTCTAGATTTGGTCACCAGTACCACCAAAACAAAAGAAGAAAGCAGCAGAATTACTTAACATAATTAGTAACACATGTTAGTATTAATCTTGAACATGGGTACTCCAGCTATGAAGGATTTAAGTGAACAAATATTTATTGAAAATTCACTCTACATTTCAAACTGAACTAAGCACTTCCACAAGCAAATACTGTGTCACCTCTACATAAAAAATGAAGTTCTCTGAATTGTAAAAGCTTAAAGACAGATGCTATATATAATATATAAATATATATAATAAGAGATATGCAATAAAATATATACAAGTAAATAAATAAAACATATATAATAAAAAGATAACATATTGTATTAATATGTAATATATACAATATATATGATATATATCTTCAGGACACTGAAACCCTGAACAAACTGGTAACTTCATTTATCAATTCTGATAGGATAAATGGAAAGTAAATGAATAGGTTTAGGAGGACAAACCCTAAGATCTAATTCACTAAAAATAAATAAATAAGTAAGTAAATTAATTAATTAATTCTGATTCCAATTTTTATTATTGTTTACCAATAAAAAGTACTGGGGAGAAAAAACACAATATAGAAGCTTTGACTATTCTGAATCCCTAAGAAATTAGAGACAAATTGATAACTATATTTAATAAATAAATTTTCTTTCATTGTTTTCCACTTGTCATTTAACCATTATTGCCCTTTTGTTCTTTGTGGTCTTGGGTTACAAAGAAGCTACTGGCACACAGGTAATTTCAGTCTGCCAAGGTGGCCCCAAAGCCCCAGAACTCTCTATGGTGGTCATGCTACACAAACTCTATAAATGATCTAAGGCCAACATGGTAACCACATTCCCCAGTCAATTCTGTTTAGTTTGGAGAATTTCTGGAAAGGTTTCCTAGCTCCTCAAAAGAGAGAGGGAAAAAATACTCCTTCTGCTTCAAAATGTTGGTATTTCACTTTTGTGAGCACCTTATTACATTCAGAAGGAGAATCAACCTTAGGATACTATCTCTGTTGAGGGAAGCAGGGTAGAGAGAAGGAAGCAGGTTCCTAAGGAAATTATCAAGCTGCAGATCAAGTCAGGCCTGGTGCCCAGCAACTTTCTTACTAAACCCGTTTGGTATTTTCTATTGCAGCCTGAAGCATTCTGACCTATGCTCTTTATGTACAATGTCCTATTTAATTTTTTTCACAGCCGTCATCGCTATCAGAAGTTATCTTTTCTGTACAAGTTTACTGACTTTCTAACCTTTCCTCCTCTCCCTGGGTAGAACAGTGAGAACAGGGATTTGTCTGCTTTGTTAATCTCTATGGTCCCCAAAGCCTAGGAAAATGTCTAGCACATGGAAGAGGCTCAATAAATACTTCTTGATGAACAAAAGCAGAAATGTTAGACAAACATGACTACACATACAACTTTTAAAAACTGCATTTCTTAATCATTCAAATAATCACTTGTCTTTTCTGATTCTAATTTACCTTACTGAATCATGTTCATTGTGACAATAGTAATCAAAAAACACAAACAAAAATGATAGAAATAAAACTTTTACTATTTCCCACTAGATTTCCGAAATTTTAGCCCTGTGACACTAAATAAACAGCCTTTTAAATACCACCTTTATAACAAACGAGTAATCTAAAAACACAAGAACCCAATTTCATGTGTTCTTTCTCAAGTAAAGGTTAAACCCAGCCTTGCTCTAAATAGGCTCACACTTCACAAAGTAAAACTGTGACTACATCATAGAATTATTTTTCACCTTCCTTCTCTACTCAAATACTTGGAACTACAATGAGTAACAGAATTCTATTTTAGGTATTTAATTTGAATGAAAATTTCACCTATGGTTTATGGTAAATTAAAAATAAGGGCCAAGAAAGAACAACTGCACATTCCTCATTTCCAAATAGGCTTGTCACCGGAAAACAACCTTGCCATGAATAAAAGAATATAAATAGATATGATGGTGTTTAACAGGATGGAAACATCCAAATGTCTGCTTCTTGGCCTTACTATATTTTTTACAATAAAGTTTAACAAGGCTGAAACCATGAACAACAGATAAAGAAATAATGGGCTGGGCATAGCAGTGTACACCTGCAATCCCAGCAATTTGGGAGACTGTGACAGGAGGATGGAAAATTCAAGGCCAGCCTCAGCAACTTAACAAGGCCCTGAGCAACTTTGTGAGACCCAGTCTCAAAATAAAAAATGAAAAGAGGCTGAGGCCGGGTGCAATGTAGCACACCTGTAATCCCAACTGAGGTGGCTGAGACAGGAGGGTTGCAAGTTCAAAGCCAGACTTAGCAAAAGCATGATTCTAAGCAACTCATGAGAACCTGTCTCTAAGTAAAATACAAAATAGGGTTGGGGATGTGGCTCAGGGGTCAAGCGCCCTTGGGTTCAATCCCCTGTACCACACACACACACACACACACACACACAGAAAAGAATGGGTTCACATTCTGGCAAAAATCTTTATCATTTTTGACTAATCTCTATAAACTATTTACTATATAGTGGATTCAAAAATAGAAGAAAAATGTATAAAAACTGTCAAAAAGGATAAGAGCACCTACGGGTGAAGAGCTCAACAACATTAGTCATTAGGAAAACACAAATTAAAACTACAATAAGATGCCACTTCACACCCACAAGAATGGCTATAAAACATAAAAAAAATATATTTAAAAAGACAGACAATAACACATGTTGGCAAGAAGGTAAAGAAATGGGAAACCATGCATTATTGATAGCAATATAAAATGGGAGAGCTACTTTGGAAAACAGCTTAGCAGGTTTTGTTTTGATACCAGGGATTGAACCTGGGGCACTTTACCACTGAGCCACATCCCCAGATCTTTTTTTATTTTTTTATTTTGAGATGGGGTCTCACTAAGTTGTTTAACAACTTGCTAAGTTGCTGAGGCTGGTTTTGAATTTGAGATCTTCCTGCCTCGGCCTCCCCAGTCTCTGGGATTACAGGCATGCACCACCACACCCAGCAGCTTATCAGTTTTTTAAAACGCTAAATATAAATTGACCATGTAACTCAGAAACTCTACTTCTATTTATGTACTCCCAAGAAATATGAAAATCTATGTCCACATAAGGAATTGCATATGAATGTTCACAATAGCATTATTCCTAACAGCCAAAGACTGAAATAATATAATGTCCATGAACTGATAAATGAATAGTCAAAATGTGATATATTCATAAAGTGGAATACTATTTAGCAATTAAAAAGGAATAAACTTTCCTTTGAAACATATGGATGAACCTCAAAAATGCTATGTGAATACTGAGCAAGAAAAGGAATGCATGAGGCATCACAATATCTCAAATTATACTACAGAGCTACTGTAGCAAAAACAGCATGATCCTGGCATCAAAACAGACATGAAGTTCAATATAATAAAATAGAAGTCAGAGAGACAAACCCAATTTATACAGCCGTCTGATACTTGACAAAGGTGCCAAAAATATATGCCAGAAAAAAGATAGGCTTTTTAATAAATGATGCTGAGGAAACTGGATGCCCTTACTTAGAAAAATGAAATCAGACCTTTATCTTTCACCCTGCAAAAAAGTCAAATCAAAATGGATCAAAGACTTAGATATTAGACCAGAAACCTTCCAACTGCTAGAAGAAGAGGGTCAATGCCCCACTGTATAGATGCAGGCACCAACTTCTGCAACAAGACCCCTAATGCTCAAAAAATAAAACCAAGAATCAATAAGTGTGATGCCATCAAATTTAAAAAGCTTTTGCCCAACAAAGCAAACAAGAGAGTGAAGAGACAGCCTCCAGAAAGGGAGAAAATCTTTGCCAGCTACTCCTCTGACAGGGGAATTATTATCCAGAATATATAAAGAACTCAAAAAATTCAATGCCAAAAAAGCAATGCCCAATTAATAAATGGGTAAAAGAACTAAACAGAAACTTCTCAAAAGAAGAAACACTAATGGCCAAGAAATACATGATAAACTGTTTAGCATCTCTAGCAATCAGGGAAATGCAAATCAAAACTACACCAAAATTGTATCTCACTCCAGTCAGAATAGCAATTGTCAAGAACACAAACAATAATAAATGCTGAGGAGGATGTGGGGAAAATGGTACATTTTTACATGGTTAGTGCGACTGCAAATTAGTACAACCACTCTGGAAAGCAGTGTGGAGATTCCTCAAAAAACTAGTAATGAACCACCCCATAACCCAACTATTCCACTCTTTGATGTTTACCCAAAAGATCTAATATCAGCAATACCTTAGAGATACAGCAGCAGAATTCACAATAGACAAATTATGAATCAACCCGGATGCCCATCAATAGATGAATGGATCAGGGAAATGTGGCATACATACACAATGAAGTTTTAATCAGCCATAAAGAAGTATAAAATAATGACATTTGCCAGTAAATGGATGAAAATGGAGAAAATCATGCTATGTGAAATAAGCAAATCAAAGGTCCAATGTTTCTATCATATGCAGAAGCTAGAGCAAAATGAGGGAAAGAAGGCAGTGGGGGAGGAATGGGATATCAAAGATAAAGGGAAGATTAGTGGAACACAGATGTAGGAGAAGGAGAGAGAGGGAGGGAGGAAAAGGGGAGGATCAATGGAACGAATTTAACAAAGTCGTGTTATACGCTCATATAAAGATAACAAAGGGAATTTCATTTTTATGTATATGTAGAAGGAGGAAGTTTAATCGAGTAGAGGAGGAAGAATAGGGGAGGGAGGAAGAAAAGCAAAGGGGGGAATGGGCTTGAAATAAAGTTACTTGCATGTATGATTTTGTCCAAATGAAGCCATTACTAAGTATAACTATGATGCACTAATTTAAAAAAAAATAAGAAAAATGCTATGTGGGGAAAGTGTTCTAAAAATGATTATTGAATTGTACACTCAAAATGGGTAAATTTTTAAAGTAGTTTTTTTTTGTTGTTGTTGTTTTCTTTTGGTGCTGGGGATCGAACCTAGGGCCTTGTGTTATAGAGTGAGGAAAGCACTCTACCAACTGAGCTATATCCCCAGCCCAATTTTTATAAATATATAAACTACACCTCAATAAAGTTGGGGGAAAAAACACAATTGAGACATTCAATTCACTTCCAACAATCCAGAAGCAATAGCAGTTTAACCACAAGGAAAGCCTCATACAGATGGCACTTTATTAGGAAATTCCTAAATTAGGCCAACATGTTCTAGATTGGAGCCTCTTCTTACAAACTCTAGAAAAGTGTCCAGGAGTAATAAATAAGATATAAACCAAGAGACTGAAGTGAACCACGGGACATAATACTCTGCCTTGCTCAGTTCATTAGTAGTGAGATCAGCCTCAGCTGAAGGAGCCCTCTCAAATTACTTCCTCAACTTGGCTCACAGCCCTTCTGCTGTCTTTCATCCATCTCTGATTATTTAATTCTGTTCAGGAACAGCAAAACTGCATAAGACTGAAAAGTGAGGGGGACTCCAGCCTCCTGTCTATTTCCAAGACACATGGAAAGTTTTCCCTAAGTCCATTCTTTCCACATGGCCCTTCGTACAGTTTGGATCTGGAATGTCTCCCCAAAAACCTCAAGTGCAAGACCCTGCCGTAATGTTCTGAGGTGAAAAGACTGAATTGTGAGGATATTACCTCACTGGTGTTAATCCATTTGCTGGATTAATAATTTGAATAGACAACTGCATGGTAACAGCAGGCAGGTAGTACAGGGCTCAAGGAAGCAGGAAACCGGAGGGGTGGCCTTAGGAACTATACCTGTCCCTGGCCCCTTTCACCCACCTCTCTACCTCCTAGTTGCCATGAGCTAAGCAGCCTTCCTCCATCATTCCCTTCCTCCAGAACATTCTGCCTCACCTCAGATCCAGGGCAATGAAGTCCTCCAACCAAGAACTGAGAGCTCTGAAACCATGAGCCAAAAATAAACTTTTCCTCCTTTAAATTGTTCTTGTTAGGTGCTTTGGTCACAGAGACAAAAAGCTGTCAAACAGTGTACTGCACTGACCTTCTGTGTACGTGAAACATCAGAACCCTTCTCTCAATGCTGCCCATCACAGTCCGTACCACCTGTGCCACTGGTGTGGGAACATAGTCTGTACACACTATTACCTATTTTAGATGTACACATCTCATTTCCCCAACTATTACTGGGGCAGGAAGCACATTCATATTGATTTTGTATTCCTTGAAGTATTCTGTAGTTAGGCACAAAAAATATGTAACAGTCTTGAAAGCATAAATAGCTTTCTGTTTTTGCCTTTTGTCATCATTTTATTTAAATTTGTATTTTCTGTTTGGTGTACCAATACAAAAATGATTATAAATTCACTGATGGAAGAAATAACTTCATTGCTTTATACATCAGTACAGTTATCTTCCCCATCAAAGGTTTTACTTTTTATGGTTTCAGTTAACCACAGTCAACCATAGCCTAGAAATACTAAATGAAGAATTTCAGAAATGGGATTCATGAGTTTTAAATTGTGCACCATTCTGAATAGCATGCTGAAATCCAGGGCTACCTGCTCTGTCCCACCTGGGACATGAACCATCTTTTTATCCATCATATCCATGCATATATGCTACCCATCAATTAGTCATTAGTAATTGTCTGGATTACCAAATTAATTGTCACGGTATCTCAGTACTTATTTCAAGTAACCTTTATTGTACCTAATAATGGACCCAAAGCATGAAGGCAGTGAAGCTAAAAATTTCATTATAGTCTGTTGATGTAATTGTTCTATGTTAATATAATTGTTCTGTTGTTACTGTTGTTATTTTCTCACTGTGCCTAATTTATAAATTAAACTTTATGGTATATATATAAGTAGGGATTGAAACTGTCCACAACTTATGGCATCCACTAGGGGTCTTAGATGATATTCCACATGAATAAGGAAGAACGATATAATTAAATTTCTTTTTTAAAAAACGAATTTATGAGCCAGGCATGTTAGCACATGCCTGTAATCCCAGTAACTCAGGACAGTGACATTGGAGGATACAAGTTTGAGACCATGGTCAGCAATTTAGCAAGATCTGTGGCAACTTAGTGAGACCCAGTCTCAAAATGAAAAATAAAAGACTGGGGATATAGCTAATTCATTGCAAAGCACCCCTGGGTTAAATCCTCAGTACCAAGAAGAAGAAAAAAAAAAAAGGAAAGAAAGAAAAAGAAGTTATAGCTTTAAGTATGACAGGCATAAGTCACTTATTTTCCCAAAGTATTAATGCTGTATGTTTTTACAGATGCCAAAGTAAAATGTAACCTTATAGATAAATCACCCTGTTTTCTTGTATTTCCAAACAAGACATTAAACATTTTAATAAATGAAGCAAATGTGAAAATCATTTAAAAAATGTAAAACAGTAAAAATTGCCTTTTTTGCCCAAGTGCAAAAAGCTGTCATAAGTACTAGGATAGCAAAGTGAACAAATATGCACAAATATTAAGCTGGGAATAGACCTGTGAGTATATGTGTATACATGTTTACTGATCACAACAATGAAAAACAAAAATGGGCAGGAATTTAGAATGAAGCAAGTGCATTTTTTCCCAAATTCAATTCTTTTCATAAAGTAAAATGCTAATAACAAAACAGGAAGAAAAGCTCAAGACTGTATACATTAAAAAAATCCAAAATTAAATATGTCATACCTGTAAACATGGCGTGAAAATAAGGACTACAGGCGGCCAGCACCACTCTGTGAGCAGAGATTTCCATGTCTTCTGCCACAATTGTGACATCACACAGCAAATTTTGACTGTTCACAAAGCAGAGAGAAAAAAAATTTAAATTCCTCTAATAATAAATGTATTAAACATCCTATGAAAAACTATTAGAATAAAACTCACTTTTCGAAGTTGAGACTAACTTAACCATTCTTTAGAACAGAATCCCTAAATATGAGAAATACAAAAAATAGTTGTGATAAAGGCCCAAAAAACCTTGGGCCCTCACTCAGAATCTTGCTTTTGTTTAACCCAGAAATCTTCCAGAGTTGATTACCAATTTCTAAACTAAAAGAAATTCTGGCAGCAAACCACCAATGAACTGTGTAAAAGGAGAGGTAGTTTAAACAGCAGACTACCACTGAAGCAGGAGATGGCAGTCTGACATTAAGGCTAATTGTTGTTGATGGTCACCGGTCTACATGATGGAATTTCTGAGTTCATTGTACTATTGTTTGATTATTTTATTTGAAATTATTCATAATTAAAATGTTCTCCAAAACACATTCAAGATTTATTCAAATACTATGTAAACAAATGAGCAAAAAAAAATTTTAATAAAAAAGGTCAAAAACTGACTTGAATCAACACCCCCCACCGCCTCCAAAAAATAAAAAAAGATATTGGAAATGACCCTGGGTCACCAAACAAAGGTAAAATTACATTACATATGCTGCTTAAAAGGCATTTGGGCATTTTAAGCTTAACTTAGAACATTTTACCAATGCAAAATGTCTCATTCCTCAAAACCAAAATACACTACCACACCACATACAAAATTAAAAAGTATTTTGTTACCTCAAAACAAACCATTATTCAACCACCAAATTATACCTACAATTTTAAAACATCTACTTTAATTCCCTTAAAAACTTGTGGGAGCACTTTGTACATGCTATATGTGGTGCTAGATAAGACTTCGCCAAGAAACTAAGAATGTCACAGAATATTTTTTTTGTAAAAAATACTGCTGACATTTATTCTAGAACAAGAAGGTCTCAAAGCCTAATCCTGCCTTGCTGATAGTCATGTCATGAATGAAACAGGAGTGGTGGATGTAAACATCTTTTCCATACCCCAAATATCCAAGCACTGAACTTCTCTGTATATATAGAGTACACATCTCACACTGGGCCCCCTTCTTTAATAATCCTGCATATTTCCAGAAGTTTCCTTTGTAACTCCCTAGTACCTTACCAGCAACATTTTCACATGAGGTTACACATGTCCTTCAATTTTCCACCTGACCATACTGCTCACAAACTTGTTCTCATATGTCAAAAGTCGCCCGTGGACTATGTGTAGACCAAATTGGCATGGAAGCCCATTGAAAAGGAAAATCTGGTATTTGGGAACTTCCAGCAGCAATCCTGCTGGTAAGATTGCCCAGATACATGTGAGTCCTATTTAGTTCTGCCAGGTCCTACACAGCATGGGAGATGGGGTGACCTACACAGCCTTTCACAGATGAGTGGAGCCTGCCAAAATGCCAATCAACCTGTTAACTGAAAAAGACATCATGAAGCAAGATTCCACCCTGAAACCTTATCCCTGCCTTTGATATACCCCCTTAAATAAAAAACCAGAGCCATTTTTTAGTTTTTCAGCTCCAGTTCCTGTGTGGACTGGACCCATTAGGTGCTCATAACTATAATTCTGACTTTGTCTTATTTCCTCACTAATTTTATTTCAGACTTTATTTTCTCAGGTGGCTTACTCCTGACCAAGAAAAATTACCCTGGCAAGGTGCTGGCGCTACGCCTTACCCACGGGGCTCACAGTGAAACTTTCTGGAAAGCAAACTAACATCTATTCTCCCTCTAGCCCAGGAAAAACTGGGAGACAAACCAGTACCACAGCAGCAGGGATGACTGCCTTCCAGGGCCTCATCATCTCTAAGCTGCTTTGCCATTTAGATTGAAGTATGGCTCATGGGTGGTACTGATTTAATGGCTCATGATGCTGCATGAGACATCAAGCAGGTCCCATATCAAAGTCAAAAAAGGAGGTACAATGTCATTAACTTGGAATTCCTCTAGATCAAATAGAGAACTAACAAAGTCTACCATCAGCTCAGAGAACAAAAAAACCACTCTACATTCTATAAATTCCATGGGTTCACAAACAATGAGAATGAGAACGTCAGCAGCATTTTCAGGAGTAGACTATGCAAAACCTTCGATTGCTTATAAGTTTTTCAGTTGTTTCCACCACAGTGTTATATGGTAGGCATTATTTTTATTTTGACCCACAGTGTTATATGGTAGGCATTATTTTTATTTTGACCCCCAAAATATGTAGCTGGGGAAACCAAGGATAAAGAATAACCTAAGGCTAAGAATGGTAAAGCACTTGCCTAACATGTATAAGGTCCTGGGCTCAATCCACAACACCACAAAACAAAACAAAAGGTGAATAATCTGCCTAAAATGTCCCTGGAGGTATCAATATTAGCATTCAAATCCAGAGAACCCATTCCAGAGTCTCTTCACACTACATAAAACCAGCTGAAGTTGGGTTGTTTTAAGATTTATTAAAGCTTGAGTAAAACAGGGAATAGAAATTATAAATTTAAAATATCACAATTTGGTTTTTGACATGCTATATATTAGAAACTATTTTTTAAGTTCTATATATAGCTGATAAAAGGGTCAATTCTAATGGACTTTTAGTACTACCTCTACAGAATATTTAGAAAAATCAAATATTTATATATTCATTCAACAAACCATCCCTGCCCTTTAGGCAACCAGCAAAAAGGACTGACATTACTGGCTAAACTGGAAAGCAATACAATAAAGATGCTATGAGAAAAGGGGAGCAGCTAAATCAGACTAGGGGGTCAGAAAAGCTTCCAGTAGCTACTATTAAAGTTGAGTTCTAAAAACAAAGTGTTAGCTGGATCAAGGAGCAAGAGATTCCAAACAGAAGAAGAGAACAGTTAAGTGCTGTTAAGACCAGAATCGGCAAAGCACAGCAGGGGAATTGTAGACCAAGAAGAGTGAGGAGACAGAGGCAGCAGGGAAGGAAGGTGGGCAGTTACACAGTCTCTCTAGAATGGGACGAGCCAGGGTTTTCTGGTGATCAGGGGTCTAGACACAACTCAAAAATGAATCAAGTGCATTTTTATGTGCACATTCCTTTTGTTGATAATCCCTTCTACTGCTCTCCTTTCAGGATGAAACTTAAGTGGAATTACAGTTGAATATCTCAAAAATCACACAATTAATTACTCAGCTTCAATTACCATTACTCATTGATCTAATCTTTCTAGCAAAACACCTGCTGACTGTCACATAATTAGCCTGATCTTACTGGCTTATTAGATGATATTAGCTAACTAATAAGGTAAATCATCACCAAAATTATATCCAGTCACACCCTGGGTTAGGTCCCAAGGAGTCTAAGGGCCACATTGCAAGTCAAGGACATACTTAGTTTTAGTGTTCAGTTTTTCATCTTTTTATCTCCAGCAATAACATATTTTATCCCCCCCTAAAAAAATTTCTTTTTTTGTTTCATACTTTTCCCCCTACTTTTATTGGTGCATTACAGTTGTACATAATGATCGGATTTGTTGTTACATATTCATATGTACATATAATATGACAATATAATTTGGCCAATGATACTTCCCAGCGCTTCCCCCTTCCCTCCCCACCTCCCACCCCAGTGCTTCCCCCTTCCCTCCCCACCTCCCACCCCTCAGCACCTTTCTGCTACTGATCTCACTTTGATTTTCATAAGCTCCAACTTTTTTTTTTCTCCTGTCTAGCTTCCACATATACGAGAAAATATATGACCCCTGACCAGAGTTTAACTTATTTTGCTCAAATAACATAATTTCATTTTTCTTTGGCACAGTAAAACTCCATTGTGTATATATTCCACATTTTTTTTATTAGTTGCTCAAGACAATACAATGATCTTGACATATCATACATTTGATTCAAATAGGGTATGAATTCTCATTTTTCCACGTGTACAAATTGCAGGATCACACTGGTTATACATCCATCCATTCATCCAATGAACGCCTAGGCTGGTTTCATAGTTTGGCCATTGTGAATTGTGTTGTTATACACATGGGTATGCATGTATCATTGTAGTATAATGACTTTGATTCTTCATGATAAGTACTGAATAGTATAGCTAGGTCATATGATGGTTCCACACCTAGTCTTTTGAGGACCTTCCATACTAATTTCCATAATGGTTATACTAATTTACAATCCCACCAACAGTGTAAAAGTGTTCCTTTTTTTCCACATCCTCTCCAGCATTTATTATTTGTATCCTTGATGACTGCCACTCTGACTGTATGAGATGAAATCTCAGTATAGTTTTGATATGAATTTCCCAATTGCTAATGATGTTGAACATTTTTCATATATTTCATATTTCTTCTTTAAACTTCTGTTTAATTCATTTGCTCATTTCTTAATTGGGTTGTTTGAGTTTTTGATGTAAAGTTTTTTGAGTTCTTTATATATTCTAGATATTAATCCTCTGTCAGAGGAGCAGCTAGCAAAGATTTGCTCCCATTCTGTGGGTTCTCTCTTCACACTCCTAATTGTTTCCTTCGGGCAATAATGTATTTTAAAACAGTACTCAAAGATGACAGACATCTGACCAATCTTATCAGTGTGTGCCACTGAGTGTAATACAATGAGTACAAACCAATGTGTCCACAAGTCTGGCCCTTACCTCTTTCATGTGCATTCTTACAAGAAGTTGAATGACTTTTAGGTGAGGAATAGAGGACTACAAATGTTAAAATTTGACAATAAAACAAAAGATTTGTTTTAGCAGCCCATACCCCGAATCTACCAAGATTTATTTCCAAGCTTCTATTCCTATTATTTGGAATCTAATCAGAAATGGACTGTAGAAATAAAATACTTTCAAAATAAAGAAGTAAATTAAATTGTTATTTAGCAAAATTTGCATTTCTTCATTTGTTCATATCCAGACAGTGCTTCCTGGGTGCCACGCACTGTGTAAGCTTACCATAACAAACAAGAGAATGTCTGTGATAGCAAAGAGTTCACAACTAAGTGGGGAAACATACAAGGAACAGGTAATTATAAAATGAACTCATGATGACACAATGGGGTAAGTGTGGGGTATCTGGGAACACATAGGAGACACTGAGCCCAAGCTGATGGGAAAACTTCAGGATGGAGGTAGCTTCCAAGTTCAAATTTTTAAAAAGAATGGGAATTAAACAGACCTTATGTAAAACTCAAATGACTCAGATAAAAAGAAAAGCACTTCGTCTCCTAACTGAAACAATATCATGAACACTGATCCTTCTGGTGGGGGGAGACTTCGAAAATGAATGAAATTTGTCAGAGTATATAAGACTTCCTTTGATTTTCTGACATAAAAGGAATGAATTCCTAAGACTAGAAAAACTTATCACTGCTTTTAAAATGCACAGTGCATATCTTCTTAAAGTAAAATGTGTCAGCAGACTCTGAGATATCAAAAATAATTAGTTGTCATATGAAGCAAGAATCTACTTTCAACTAGAAGTGGGGGTGGTGAGGAAATTACAAGGCATCTGTCCCGCTTTCTTCCTCAGGTGCCAGTGAAAACCTGGAGGCACTTCTTATCATGTGGCGAAGAATCAGAATGGCACCTGAAGCACCACTGGCACCTAGTAAGATGAGTTGTCAGCCAGTATCCATGAAATACACACACACCAGAGCAGAGGAACGTGCCCAAAGTCAGCACCAGGGGAATAGCAGCAGGTGCTAGGATAAAGAAACAGACATAAAAATGAAAAAGAAAGGAGGGAAGAGGTTAGAAGCCAAAGGAATTAAAAACTGGTTAGGAAGCAGAGGGTGAGCGGATGTGGAGCCACTGTTTGGGACATGGCCCCGTGATCCAGTGCTGGCTATGGGTACCTAGGGAGGTGGGATAGGATGATGAGTGATAAGGTTTCGACTGCTGATTTAATCACTCATATTTAACCAAATTTCCTATGTTTGACAATATCATTTATATAGACAAGCAGATACATCTGGCTAAAGAGCAGCCAAGTCCCATACTACGTATCATCATTATCTTCCTTTTCTTCTTCTTCGTTTTTTTTTTTTTTTTCCTCTTAAAACCATGATGGTAAGTGGCATCTGAGAATTCTTGGATTAGGGTAAACCTAGGTGTTAGGTTTAATCAGATTCCTGCCACACTGAGTCCTGAAAAATAGTACCACCCTCTCCCCCTCAAGAGATGTACACCTCGTGAGATTTTTGAAACACAAAACAGGAAGAAATGATAGTCAACTTGGAAAGTCACAGGAAAACCAATTACACTCAGTGATTTAGAAACTGTTTTAAATGAGTAAAGGGTCCCAGAACAGAGGATCTATCATTCTTTTCAGATAAAATGAAAATAGCAGAATGAGCATGAAAAATGTCGAAGTGGAGCACAAGAACACAATGGGGAAAGCATGTCAGTGAATTATCTGAAGGGAAGGGACATGTCAACATTTAGGGACTTGAAAGAACTGGGTTACAGCTGAGAAAGGGAGAAGATGATTATTTAGAAATAAAATTAAAGACGATATTAGGGACAGGAGAAAGACAATAGGGAGAGGACAGAGTTGAGAGATGAGAAAACTAAAGGCTTTCAGAAGGGAACTGGTCACAAAAGGATGAGCTTCCAAGCATGTTGGTGAAAAGTGTGGCTACAGGGTAGAAAAGGTAGAATCTAAATAAAGGAAACTTCCTCATTATAAGTTTGTTTTTCAAACTTGGTGAATTAAGCCAGGCACAGCAGCTCATGCCTATAATCCCAGGGACTCTGAAGACTGAGGCAGGAGAATTGCAAGTTCAAAACAAGCCTCAGCAACTTACCAAGGCCTTGTCTCAAAATAAAACATAAAGAGGACTGGGAGGGCTGGGGCTGTAGCTCAGCGGCAGAAAGCTTGCCCAGCATGCATGAGGCACTGGGTTCGATCCTCAGCACCACATAAATATAAACAAATAAAATAAAGGCATTCTGTCCATCTAAAACTACCAAAAAAAATTTTTAAATTTAAAAAAGGGCTAGGAATGTGGCTCAGTGGTAAAGTACCCCTGTTTTCAATCCCCGTTGCCAAAAAAAAAAAAAAGAAAGAAAGAATTTGGTGAACTAAATCACAAGATATTCTTAACTACAGTAATCTCCAAGGAAATAGCCATAGTAAGAGCTTCTGAATTTCTGATTAAGACTGGATAGTGAAGGCAACCGAGGCAGCAGTCTTTTGTACGCAGTAAATATTCAGCAACAGAGAGAGGAAGGAAAGGAGGTTGGTTTAGTAAATTCATTTACCACTGTCCATTCTTCACATTGTACGAAGTGTTTAATGATCCTCTCCATGCTCAATAAACACCACTTAAAAAGAAATCAATCATGAGCACTTAGGAAACACTGTAGACTATTACCAGTTAAGTTGAAACTCTAGGCTTTAAAATGTCTCTTAAGCTTTCTTAAACACATAAGTCTGCTTGATTTGAAGGATCTTCCCAACTGCCCTATCCTTCAAGGAATATCTTACATTCCTCTACCACAACATGCAAACAAAAGAACCTGATGGTGTTCTACTATAGAAAGAAATATGTACTTGAATTTAAAAACTGACATCCTATGTAATTTCATAAAATCCTTTTTAAAAACCATGTTATAGCTGGACAAGGTGCCCCACACGTAACCCAGTGACTAGGGAGGCTGAAATAGGAGGATCTCAAATTCAAAGCCAGCCTTGGCAACTTAGCAAAACACTATCTCAAAACAAAAAAAAAAGTACTGGAAATGCAGCTCAGTGGTTGAGCACCCCAGGGTTTAATCCCAGTATCAAAAATACTGATAATAAACAAAAATAAAAATTTTAAAAATGTTATAAAGCTATGCAAAGAAAGGCAGACTCAAGTTCAATTTCTTTGCCATTTAAGTAGCAAAGTAAGAACAACCAAAGAAGAGCCACAATTTAAATTTTTCATAGATAAAATAGTAGTAATGTAGGTTCATGATGTATAAATCCTCAGGAAAAATACAATAACCACGTTTTTTTTTTCTTTTTAGTGTAAGACAGTAGGATTTATTCAAGTGAGACAAAAAGAGACAGAGCTCCCCTTGGCAAGAGGGATCCAACAGGGTTGCCCAACCACTTCTTTAAGAGAACTTCAGATTTTTCTGTTTAATCACCTCCTAAAAATGTAAGCACTGCTATTATAATTAAAAAACTAAATGTTTAGGGGAGATTGTGCAAAACATACAGGTAAACATTTGCATATAAGAAATAATGATTTATGCTTACTGAATACTTTCAGCTCCCAAAAATACCTTCAGAATCAAAATTATGTTTCTTGTAAGTAAAACTAATAGATTGGCTTCCTTCCCTCTACTCAAATAGAACCTTATTTCACATTATAAAAAAAAATTTGAATTTTGAAATTTATTTTATAGGCAATATACTACTTTTGACAGTTGCTCTTTTGGTCATCTCAAAAAGCTGGCAATCTAATTTTCTCAATAAAATATATCTGGTTCTATGGCCTGCTTCCTTGGTAACACTAGGTGTTACCATCTCTTAGACCTCCAAAGACCCAAATACACCATGGTAGACAAATAAGTAGTCTGCAAGAAACCACTGATTTGATTTGGACAACATAGCTATTTTGAAAAACTTGTCTCCTTCCATGCTTGGGAAATGTGAAGTTAGGAACTGAATTTCCCACCAGAGAAACATTCTTTCATAGCTCTGATGGACTGCTCCTTTGAAATCCCCAATCTTACCACGCTACTCTGTTTCAAAAATCTTTACCCACTGCCCAGAGGATTAAATCCAAATTTACCACATTATTTAAGCCTGCCTCCAGTCTGTCCTTTTGCTTCCTAATCTTTTCTGTAGACTCCTCAGCATTAATGCTTGACTCCTCCAACATGTTAGATTTATCCCTTCCCCAGCTCATGCAGTTTATCAGGCCTGGAATGGCATTCTTGTTCCTGTATGAATCCTACAGCAGGTCCCAGCTGAACACGATTTCTCTGGGCCATTTTGGATTCTCCTGTGAAAATCCTTTTTGGCCCCCACATTTTGCACAGTCTTCCACTATCCCACCGTCTTTGTTGTCTCCATAACTCACCAGATACCCAAAGGGATGTGAAAAGTCTGATAACAGTTTTTGGATCCCATATAGCCTTTTGGGCGTGTGAGTTAATTTCAAAGAACCAAGAACTCAGACATTTGATGATATATTGTTCAGAAAGGACTAAAGGGCTTTTAAACTGAATAGTTTTAAATTTTTCAAGTTCATAGGCGGAATTATAGAGCGAGGCCTCCTATCTTTAAAAAAATTAATATTAGTTTGAGAAATAAAGAAAATGTTGTCTTTTTTTCTTTAAAACAATTTTAGTTCTAACTTAAATATTACAAAACTCCTGTGCTTCCCACCCCTATTCCCACAATTAAACATTACACCAACTGTAACTGAAATTGACTTTCTTCCTCAAACTGTGCTTCCAGAAGCCAAAGGTTCCCAAAAGCATTCTCTTGTGCATAGCTGTTATTCTTCCACCGGGAGGTGAGGGCCTAAGAGCAGAATGGTGAAAACAAGAAGTTCTCCCTTCCCAGAAGTCAGGAAACCACTCTCAGCTACCCTTTCCTGGCAACAGGAAGTTGAAACAAGACAGGAAATATTAGTGACTTTCAGCTGTACAAGGAATAGGCCTCTTCAGAGATTTTCTTTCTCTCTTTCTTTTTAAGAACTATTCAAATTAGCTATAAAAGTTAAGAAGAGAATGACATTGGGAAAAAAAATGTTCTGATGAACCCTAAAGACAGTTCATTTTTTTAAAAAAACACTGTTGATTAGTAACTTCATTAAAACAACCCCAATAGACCTGGCAGTAAAAGCTCTGACTACTCAAAGATTATTCTTTGTTTTGAAAATCAGCATTAACTGGCCTGAAATGGTGCAATACAAAGAACAAGGTACTATTTCACAGCCATATAATCCATACCCAAAATAGGGCAAATAGGTGAATGAAAGCTAGAGCTAAATGATACCAGGACAAGGCAAGCACACCACAAGACTAGCAGGTAAGCAAGAAAAGATCTCCTACGCTCAAAGAATTTTAAGAGCAACAATGAACCTCAGACACCATCCATTCTACTCCCTACATTTTATAATCAAGGCTCAAAAGAAGTGAAATAATTGGTCTAAGGCCAGAAAGCTTGTCCCAAACTCAGGTCATTCACCTCAGGACACTAGGTGTTACCACCTCATAGTTTAGTGAATCCTGTCTTCTCAAGGAATCCTTTCCTGACCAGAATCCCCACCTTCATAGCACAAAACAGCCCTCCTTACTGCTGTGACAATTTACAATAAAAAAATTTTTTGACTCTTTGCTTAATGTCTAATTCCTACAGTCAACCATAAGCCCAGGCGGACAGCACAGCAATCCTTTCTGGTTTTGCCCATCATTGTATCTCTAGTACCTGGAAGATAAATGTTTGGAATCATTAATTTACTTAAAGAAGACACAATCCAAACGATGGGTCTAAAGAGTGGGCTTTTAGGAAAACTTAGCAATTTAAGCCACTCCCTGCTTGGCCAAGCTTTCAATATTTCAGGTAGATACAAAGTACTTCTACAAAAGCAAAGTTAGGAAACAATAAATCCTTCATAAAATGCTAAGAAAAACCAAGACGGTTAATAAATACTTTTAACTATTAGTTAACTAATAGTTAAAAGTATTTATTTTAACTAATAGTTAAAATCCTTTTAACTATTCAATCAGCTTTTTTAAATTTTTATTTATTTATATATTCTAATTAGGTATATATTACAGCAGAATGCATTTTGATTCATTGTATTCAATTGCAGCACAACTTTTCATTTCTCTGGTTATATAAGATGTAGTATCACACCATACGTGCAGTCATACATGTAACTGAGGTAATGATATCCATCTCGTTCCACCATCTTTCCTGCCCCCATACCCCCTCCTTACCCTCCCTCCCCTTTGTCAATCAGCTTTTAATGTCACTCTTTTCATTGTAGTGGCAATGAAACACACCTGAGAACTACCTCAGCAATGGACAAGTCACCACTCCTAAAAACTACTGCTACTACCACCATGACTACCAAAAAGAATTACATTTTATTCTATTTAACCCAAAATATCTAAAATTATCATTTTCATATGTAATCATCATTTTAAAGAATTGTTAATAAAATATTTTACACTCTTTTTTCCGCTAATCTTGTGTATTTTCTACTTATATAATATCTTAATTCAGACTAGCCACAGTGGCTAGTGGCTATCACGTTAGACAGAGTGTCCTAAACCATCTATAATTCTGATAAATTATATGCTCTCTTTCTTCCTTTAAAAAATTTGCAAAAAACAACAACAAAAAAACTTTTGATGTTCCCTGTATCAAACAAAGAACAATGAGGGAAGAGGGTGTATATTCACTACAAACAACTCAAAAATAAAGGGAAAAGACTGACAGTAAAGTATATTAATGCAATGATACCTTCTTAATTCGTTCATGACTTTAAAAGCTTTCTTCATGTGCCAAGGATTCACTGTCACAGGGCAGTGTTTTTCAATATTATCATCTTTTGAATCTAGAGGCTTCTGATGACCTTGCTTTGTGCATCTGTACACAAAAGAAAAGAACAAAAAACAGAAAAAGATCTTATTAAAGATAATTTGGTTCTAGCTTATCGAGATATAAAATGAATGCTTCCCTCCTCTACTCATTTACAAGTCTCACTCACAGGACATCCCAATGTAAGATTAAGACACAATTAAGAACACTTTTTGATGGTAACTATGCTTTTGACATTAAAAAAAAAAAACTGGCTAATTACCTCCCTGGTGTCAAAAGTTATGTCAAAGATAAACAGAAAAATCAACAAAGGTGGCTTAGAGATATCTCCCAATGAAGATGCTGAAAAATCTCGTCAGTTAGAAATTGACTTGCTTTTAAAATCTGCTGTAGTTACACTTTATTTACAAACCAAGACAGCAGCAGGATCATCATTTACACAAACTTCAAAAAATTAGAATTCAATTTAAAGTTTGCTCTCCACCCACAAGGATAGTTCCCCCCCCCCATATTTTGGAGCTACACTAATAAGAGATTAATCATGTTAAATAACATTTATCAAGTACTTACCATATGGTATTCATTGTGCTTACTTTCATTATAATCCTCACAACTCTGTAAGCTAATTACTATTATTATCCCCATTTAACACATGAAGAGATTAAGGCAAAAAAAGTTTGGGTCATTTGGTAAATGGTACACCTGGATAAGAGTGCTCCCAATCTGAGTCATTCTGACATTAAACAAAGGTTATTTAATTTCATATTTAAATTTACAACATTTAAGGGTGACAAGCTATGTTAGTATTGTTTTATGAATTATTCTTTCAAGAGCTGGGGCCAAAACTTGACAAAGTAAGAATATGGGGTAATGTGGAGAATTAACTCAAACTAATGGACACATGGAAAATTTTTGAAGTGATAGTTATACAACTCTATAAATTTACTAAAATTCATTGGATTGTATCATTATAATGGGTGGATTTTATGGTATATAAATTATTATTCAATAAAGCTATTCAATGAAAATCAGGATACCAAATCAAGCCTGAAAAAAGACCATACTTATATATAAATCACACAAAGAATAACATTCAAACATAAGGAATAGCTGCACTATTCTCACTTATTGCTGTGCTTTGTTTGCTTTCCTAACCCTTTTTCAAAAAAAAAAAAAAGATGATTCCTTTTTTTTTTTTTAAATACTGTATTGTGGTTCTTAATTCATTCAAATTTGTTTGTGCCAACCATCTACCAAGCACTGCTTTTAAGGCACTTGGGATGCATCAATGAATAAAACAAAGACCCTTGTCCTCACTGTCCCTGAAGACTAGCTGTGGGATGGAGAAGACAACAAGCAAAACCAATCAGTAAAGTAGAAGGCATGTTGGAAAATTAGTGCTATTAGGAAAAGTAGGGCAAGGAAAATAGAATGAGAAGCATAAGTATGGAGGGTGTAGTGAAGGGTGTAACTCTCAGTATGAAATACAGTGATCAGACAATGCCAAAATGAGAACTGACATTGAACAAGAAACTAGAAGGTGAAAGAAAGTCCAGAAGGAAGGAAGTATGTGTCCGGCATACTCTAGGAACTCTGAGGCCCAGGTGGCTGGACCAAAGGGGTGGGGCTGCAGAGAAGCAGATGCAGCTGTGTAGGGCCTTGAGGGACATTTTAACTTCTTCAGCTTTTACCTTGAGTGGAACAGGAAGGCACTGCAAAGGAATGACACAATCCAACTTATGTTTTCAAAAGATCACTTTACCACTGGTTGAAGATACTCTATATGGGTCAAAGATGAAAAGGGAGAAAGAATTTAGGAGGGTGTTGCAGTAATGCGTAAGCAATAACAGTGACTCAGAGCAGGGTAGTAGCAATAGGTGATGAGAAGTGGCTAGGTTCTGAATATTTTCAAGATACAGCCAAAAACCATTCATTGACAGAATAAATATGTATGTCAAAGAATGACCCCAATTTTTTTGGCCTGAGCAAGTGGAAGAATTGAATTTCCATTAATTGAGATGGGGAAGGCTACAGATTTGGAGTAGGAAGATACAACAGCTCAGTTTTTATACATGTTGGTATTAAGACATCTGACATACAAGTGAAGATATCAAGTCAACAGATAAAGATTGGAGTCTAGAGTTGGAGAGAAAAATCTAGCTGGAGATGGAAATTTTGGAATCACTGATTACATGGATGATGTATGAAGCCAAGAAAATGAGGCATTCAATATTAAGATGATCTCTGAAATTAACCATATAAATTATCCTTGCTCACTCCCCCATACAAATTAGCACTAGTTGAGGTACTTGATTTTGTGAGGGCTTGCCTACTAGAAGTAGACATCAATTCTACTTCCTCACCACTTGAGAGTTTTTAAAGCAATCTAAAAATTAATTAGCACAGGCCACCGCCTCAGAAACAACGCTCGTTCACAGCTGGAATGGGAGAATGAGGTGTACTCTACCAACTACAGCCTCTGAGAGTTGGGGAAGAAGGTGGAGGATGGGTTAAGGCCTTAGGAAGGGTAAATCTAGAAGCCAAAAATAAAGGAACAGTCACATTTGGAGAAGAGACTGAGGAGATACTTTATAGGATGTAAAGAAGATATTCATTTTCACTGTTTAAAAAAAAAAACAGTAGGAAACCAGGTAAAAGGGAGATTTGTGTAGATATAAGAAACCCATATAAACTTTCTGACCATAAAGCACTGAATACCTCCATTTATAACAAGATAATTATATCTGCTTCTAGTTTAATAACTAAGAGCTTGCAATAAAGGGAAAATAAACTGAAAATTAGCAAAAACTGTCATAGAGGAGTTTCCAATGCTCAAGAGTAGAAGCAAAAATAATAAAAAATTCTGTCCTCAAAAGAAAAAGTTGTTATTAAGAGTCAAGTGTGTTTATATTTGCTTAACAAATTAGGAATTTAAACTCCTGGCATTACAGAATTAACTTTTAAAGTAGCTGCACACAACAATCAATACCCATATTAGTGTTGTCTGAAAAGCTATTCTCAGCTCCCACTTTTTTGATGTGCTCCAGAAACTCTGCAAAGACTTTTCTCAAATGCTTAAAAGAATAAGTACAAAATTACACTGAATTTTCTTTTTTAAGTGTTCTCTATACTAACAGCCACTTACAAACACAGCACCCCTACTGCAAAGGTCTATTTTCAACACTGATGCCCTTTCCATAATTTTCCATTTCTTATGTGGCTTTGTGTTAGATGATCTCTCATTCAGAAGCAGAACTGAGTAACAGAAAATGACACATCAAGTCTAAAACTATACATGTGAAAAATGTACAGATACTAGGAACACGAGCTAAGTGGGAGGTAAAGGTTTACCCTTTAAGTTATACCACGCAAGCCCAGAGTTACACCTTTTCCTTTCTTCCCTTCTGATAAAAAAGGGAATAAGCTTTATCCCTTCCAGAAAGGCTTCTCATTCTGAGACTCACCCTCTTTAAAAATATCAAAAAGAGATGCTTTTTCACGGTTCTTTCACCCAACTTGATCTTTCCCCAATTCTGCACTCCAGAGCTAGTCTTGCAATTATCCAACGGCCTGTTGTTTTTTTATTTTTAATATCTTTGTTTTATTTATTTATTTTATGTGGTGCTGAGGACCAAACCCAGTGCCTCATGCATAAGAGGCAAGCACTCAACCACTAAGCTACAACTCCAGCCCCCCAACAGCCTGTTGTTATCAAAACATTCTTAAAAAGTTGAGGTTTCCAAGGATTTAGATTTTGGTGTATTGCTATGCTCTTAAGAGATAATCCTAAAACCCTTCTTAAATGGCTGACTTCCACCAATTTTCAGCTGTGGGCAAGGCTGGCTTCTCAGATGAGATGACTTGGTCATTGCCTAAAAACACACTACTGGCAATAACTAAGTTCTCAGAGAGGAAGAAAATACTCTAGCAGGTTTGTTTTCCTCAGAGAGTCAAGATTTCATAACCAGGCAATAGTTTAAACCTACTACAACAATTTTGAGGACACCTTCGAAGAGATAATTTCTTTAGATATTTTTTATTTGCTTTGGAACCATGATTTTCAATAGAGAACAGACAGATGTGACTAGTCCAAGCAATTTCTTCAAACTACACACAACCCTCACAAAAAGGGTCAGGTAAGTCCTTTTTAGGACCGGGTATATCAGAATGATGGCATCTCCAGGGGTAGGAGCAAAAGGCAGCTATGTATTATTTTTAAAAACAACAATCCCCAAAAAATAGGTGATGTAATATGCTCTACCACCCACTTCCCTCCCACCCCAGGACAATCATCCCAGATTGCGATGTAGCACTTTTGAAAATATGAGCTGTTTATGTTTTTTAGGTTTTTCTGGTGGAAACAATGCTACAATTCATGAGAATGACACAGCTGTAAAATTTAACAGGGGACTAAAGACATTTTCACATTCAGGACATAAATACTTGGCCCCTGGGTAGCCGCCATCTCTGTTCTCCCCTCTGCCTGTTCACCTCAAAAGCTGCAAGACTCCCCTGCTTGCAATGAGTCACCCACCATTACTCACAAATTTCTGCCAAGTTCACGTCAGCAGCTGTTGTTTTCAAAGTCACCATCCATGCTGTACTGCTTTGAAGTTTCCCAATTACTTTGTAATATTTCTCCTATTTTCTCTGTTGTCTTCCCAGCTCAACTTGCATTAAGAAACTGGTATCTTATTAACATTGCTCCCACACACAAGTATAGGATATGAGAAGTACAGATTCAACCACACCTAATATCATAACTAGTATTTGCTATGTCATTCTATGGTTTCCCAACAAAATGCTCTTACATGCTTCTCCTCAATCAAATAACCACACATTACTTAAAGGCTGTGAAAGTAGAGGGCTTTCTTCATTGGAAAGCCCATATTTTGGTTTGTGCTGGGTTGTGGCTTCAGTTTTTGCAATCACATAAAGGCAAAAGAGACACTCTGCAAAATTTTTTCAAGTATATGAAACTTAAACCTTTAATTATTAGGCAAAAAGCCAGTAGACAAATTATAATCCACAAACTTGAGAACATATTACAAAATAAATATGGCTTTAAAAAATTGCTGTTGTCTGCCTTATAGACACAGAACTTGAATTACGCTGGGGATATAGCTCTGAGATAGAGCATGTACTTATTAGCATTCATGAGACCCTGAGTTCAGTTCCCAGCACTGCAAAGGAGAAAAAAACTTGAATTTTAACCCTCTGAACTGAATATGAAGCATCTTATAAGTAAAACTTCCTATTCTCCATCAAGTCACAGAATACCTCACAGATAATATTACAACAATACCACTGAATACATTAGTTGTAATACATATGTTGCTAAAAGATATATTTATGATTCCCACAGCTGGAAAAAAAAATCTAAAAAAGCTAGAAATGCCTCATTTTATTAAAATGGATCAGCAGTTAAAAAAAAAAAAAAAAAACAGCCCTGAGCCTCCTGGAGGACAGAGGGAAAGCACACCTCCCCTCCCGTCCCTCCTGGAGTTAGCAGTATGGCTTTATGCTCAGTGTGTGGGGAAGCACTGGCAGGAGGAGGAGGCTGGATGTCTGAGGTGGAGAGGTTGATGGAAGTTGGAGTATAATTGCTCTCTGATAGTAGAACAATAGTGCTGTAAAAAGCTCTGCTTCAGTTCAACTCAGCTCTCTCCCTCTTTCCCTCCCACCTACATGACAAACAGCACAATCAGGCACTTTTTGTCCCTGACAGTAACTATTAACCAGGAAGGGGATGGGGTAAAAGCATATCTTATGCAAGGTCAATCTTTTAAAGAATATTTTATAAACAATTAACAAAGTACTGGCAGAGTAGGATATTTGTGAAATTCTAAATTCTAAATTAGGAAAGGGGGGATGATGATCCATTTCAAATATGTCCGTGTCTTCTATTACTCATATTTTCAACCTCTCTTTTCCCACTTTTCTTAGTATTGCCCTCAGTTTGTTGGCAAGAAGAGGCAGCAATATGACTTGCCTGGCAATTCAGTTGATGGGCTAAAGTTTCTAACAATTGAACGAAGAAGAGGACTGGAAACAGGTGAAAGACCCAATTTGTAGCTCTGTCTATGCCAAATACTAAACAAATGACCCTGGATAGTCACTTAACCTCTCTGAGCTTAAGACTGTTTACTTCTAAAAACTTAGCCAACAAATATGTCTAATATGGAATGTAATATGAAAGTCAAAGATAACAACACCTTACCTACTTATCTCAGGAAGCTCTATAAGCATTAAATACCATATGATATAAACATGAAGTTCAGAGGAGAAATGTTAAGGTTAGAAGATAAACTAAATATGAAGATATGTTTTTATCGATTGTTACTGGCCTTCCTCAACTTAAATTACAACATTCAATCAAAGTTTTTAGTAATTCTCAAAATGACCGGTGCTATTAATAAATCAAATGTTAAATGCTGCATAGACATCCACTACATAACTTGTACTAAACAGGATGAGAGATTTAAGGGAAGTTGAATCAGGACCTTCTTAAGTTTCCATCTGTCTAGGAGGCATATCCGAAAACACCAAGGAATGGCCCGCATAGGTATACAGTTGAGAGATTGCGGGCTACTGATTAGAAATGTTATAGGAATGCAACTATGAGCTGGAAAGAGCTGGAGTAAATAAGAGTGGGCCTCCAAATGGGCCTTGAAGGAACTCCAAGTCATTTTTACTGGGAACAGGAGGATGGCAACAATAGGAAGAGTATAGAGAATTCTGGATTAAGATGATGGCAACAATAGGAAGACTATAGAGAATTCTGGATTAAGATAAGGCAGTGTTTGGTCTAGGAGGTTAAAGTACTTAATGACCCCAGATGTACAAGACAAGGTAGAAATGATGAAGGGATATGACTTTGTTTTTGATAAGTCATTTTGCATGAATCTAAAATGTTGGAAGTTAAAACAGTATTAGACAGAAAGGAGAGGAGAGAATAGAGTTCACACGGAGACGACTAACAAAATTCAGGTATCAAGAGATGAAATCCACTTGTGAGAATGACAACAGTCAAACAGACACTTGAAACCAAGACACTACAGTTCCTGTGGAAACTGAGTTGAACTGTTACAATTTGGAAGCCAAATAGAGGGAAGTCAAAGGCTATTCCAATGTTTTGTGTACTGACAACCAGAAGAATGGTTGCCCCACTGATGACTGGAAAGGTTACAAAGGGAAGTTTGAGAACAAATGTCATGAATTCAATTTTAGAGATACTGAGTTTTAGGTCTGAGCTAAGAGTAGATACTCCATTAGAAGCTCAAAATTTCAGCCAGGTGCAGTGGCACATGCCTATAATCCCAGCAACTTGGGAGGCTGGGGCAGGAAGATCTGAAATGCAAGATCAGCCCTGACAACTTAGGGAGACCCTACTCAAAATAAAAATAAAAAGGGCTTGGCGATGTAGCTCAGTGAAAGAGCTCCCCTGGGTTCAATTCCCAGTTGGGGGAAAAAAAAAAGCTGTAGCTCAAAATTCCAAATAATACAAATTATAGATTTGAATGGAGACTTAGACTTAAGATACAGATTGAGCCATAACAGAGATTAATAGGTGACTGACTGAAAAGAAGAACTGACCAATATCTACTTCTGTAAGGAATAACTGCTGCCCATGAACAGTAATAGAAGATAAGCCACATGAGAGATTAGAATCCCAGTTTTTCTAATACTTACAAGCTTGGGAAAGTAACTTAATCTCTTTTTTCCTCAGATGAAAAATATATAATGATAAGAGACCAATGAGAAGTTATACTCCATTTCTGTATGATGTGTCAAAATGTATTCTATTGTCATGTATAACTATTTAGAACAAATTTTTTAAAAAGAAAAAAAGAGAGAACTACACTATAAGATTGTTAAGATTAAATGAGACAAAGTATGTAAATCATATTTAGCAAACTAAAAACCAAAGGAGAAAAACAAGTAAAAGTGAAGGCAAGGGCTTGTTTTTCAAGACAGAATCAGTGAAAGGAACTAGAAAAGGAATCATTTACCAAATGCCAATAGTCCAAACTGTAAGAAAGTCCAGTGTATAACACACAGAAAGTGTACTGACCCACTCACTAAAGCAATTATCTCAGTGGGGAAAGAATGCAAGAGCACCTTTGTGCTTTCTGTTCCCTCTACCTGGAATACTGTTCTTCTGAACTCTGCTCAAATATCACCTCATCAAAGATGTCCTGACCTTATCTGAACTATCATTCTGCCCCTCATTACTCTCTACCAGTATCAATATATTTGTTTACTATTAATTTAGACCATGATCATCTTTATTCCCTTTGTTCATGTTTTATTGAATATTTTTTGTCTTTTCTTCCCAATTTATAAATTATTTTCTTTCAAAATAAAATTGACCACGAGGAAAATGGACTTTTGCTTTCTGAGATATCCCCAACCTGTCCTCATTAAAGACTCAATGAATATGAAAAAAATCCTGCACTGCTTCATCATAAACAGTAGTAAATGCATATAGGATTCTGTGGAATACATTAGAAAAGCACCTGAAGGCCAATTTTCCTTTTCTGTATCACTGTCAAAGAATCTTCTGCCTGATATTAAGTTCAATGGTTTTATAAACACTCCAGTGCAAACCTAAATAACCACACAGGAGTAAATTTACAGGCACCTTCACAAAAGTACACTTACTAATATTTACTGAATGCCTACTAGGCATTACAAAATAGAACCAAAAACAAGAGGTTTGGGGCTTTGGGAGGAGGAGGTAGATTTCTAAGCATTAGAAAATGTTAAGACCATTACACACCTATTTTCAGAATCCACCTTCTGAATCTACCTATTTTCAGAATCCACTTTTTAAGTTTCCAAATACATCTCCAAATGCATGGCCTATAGAGAACACTTCCTTTAACACATGTTGATATCTATAAGTCTTCTTTCACTATTATCCTGTGGGCTACTACTACTCCTAACTATCTTAAATACCTTTGCTTATTACTGGGGAGATTCATCTATGAGAGATGCACAGCATACTCTTAGGACTAATTGTTACAAAAGAAAAATACACTCCAATACACTTTATAAAAGACAAACAAATGCATATTGGGGTAACTCATAACAAGGTTCCCAATTGAGCATCACTGACTCTTAGAACGTTAAAGTCATCCGATTCAATGGATTACAAATACCAGGTTTCAATTAATTTCTTTTTTTAACTTTTTTCTTAGTTGTAGTTGGATACAATATCTTTATTTTATTTATGTATTTTATCCCTATTTATACATAAATAAAATAAAGGTATTGGTGCTGAGGATCGAACCCAAAGCCTTGCACGTGCGAGGAGAGCGCTCTACTGCTGAGCCACAACCCCAGCCCCTCCACTAATTTTTTACTTATCTGTGACAAAATGAAGACAAAACAACAAGCTTTCATAAAACTAAATGTATTCAACTTAAGGACTATTCTTTATTCAGATATTACACCCTTTCTTATATTTGAGGAAGATAGTAAAATGCCCTTTCTTTCATTAAAAAAAAAAGTGACAATAGTTGGTAATTATTGTTTTGTCAATAATTATTTTACTTGACAAAACAAGAAGCAGTAATTGGACTTCACTTAAAGAAAAAAAAGCAGCTCAAAGAAAACCAAAATCTGAGAACCTCTGCTCTAATCCAACCAATCTTCTGCTGCCCAAATTCCTTAGAGCATGGCCAACAAGTTGTTTGCTTGTTTGAACACCTTTGATGACAAGAGGTCTCCAGTGATGTAGAATCATCCACTGAAAAATATATCATTCTATCTGAGGCATGTTTGCTTGGTTTTGTTAAGGAAAAGCAAAAAAGGAAAGCCTATAGCATGTACGCTGACTTGGGCCAGACATGGTGATAACTTGGGAGGCGGAGGCCAGAGGACAGCCTCCGCAACTTGGTGAGACCCTGTTTCAAAATTTAAAAAAAAAAAAATCTGAAAGGGCTAGGGTTACTCAGCTCTTTTTTACTCAGCAGTAGAATATTCCTGGGTTCACTCTCCAGTACTCTAAAAAATAAAATAAAACGTAACCTCACTTGAGATAAAGAAGCCAGTAAGAAAACAAAGGCAAAAAAAAAAAAAAGAAAAGAAAACTGTTCAGTGAGGGGAGATAAAAGGGATGCACTCAGTCCTATGCCTCACAGTCTTCCTGCAACTTAACAACTATGAAAATCCTTTAAACAAATAACTATGAAAGTTAGAAGGTATAAAACAGTCCTGTGGACAGGGCTGATCATTTTACATTTCCTTCTGCATGTAGCAGTTTATTACCTGAAATTCCTTTACTAATAATCTATATTTAGGGTATAGCTGCATACCCTTCAGGTTTGACCAAAAGCAAATGTCACATGTCTTAATATACCCAGACTTCAAAATGCAACAGAATTTAAATGCCACATCTAATCAAGGTTGCAGAAAATATTAAGCAGAAATACAAAGTCCACTGACAATATGAGAATCATAAAAGGACAGGATAACTTGGAGGCAAGGAATGAGCACAAGAGATCAAAAGGTCAAGGAGATCATCTCGAAAGGGAAAGAAATCTGGGCAAAGATGCCTGCTACAAGATGCTAACAGGCCAAAGGGGGGCAAGGTAGATTGGAGAACAACATAAAATTGGCTGTTAAAAAAGCACCACATACAGTGCCAGGCAGAGACAGGCATTCAAATAGTTGCAGAGTGAATGAATTAATAAACACTTACACAAAGAGAATTTTGAGTCTCTGCTTCCAACCACATCATCCATGGCACTTTAAGTCCAGGGAGAACATCTTTCTTTGCCTTAACGCTCAAGCTAAAAATCTAACCCATGAAAAGCCAAGTGTTCCCAATAACTTCCACTAGTCTCTGTCCTATACCAGGGCTAGCAGTGAAGTCTCTTCTCAAAGACCCTACCTGCCTTTCTGAAATCTGGTACGTTTGATCCTGGATGGGAAGAAGTTAATGGGAGCAGAGGCAACAGGATAGAGCACAGGGGGAAGGAAAAAAAAAAAAAAAACAACTAGCTCTGACCTACACAAAGATAAGTAATACTATAACAGGGTCTGGAATTAAGGTTAATTCCAGACAGACCAAATGAAAATAAAACTTATTTGTATTTTTAATTAAATGGGTGGAAAAAATTTAAAGTCTCAGCAACTTTAGCCACCCATGGTTGAAAGGAGTTCCAACAATTCTTTCATCCTGCTGGCTGGCATTCCAGGTATTCCCTTATATCTCAGTCTCACATTGTTTCAGCATTTTTTTTCCAGTAGTGGGAACAGAACCTAGAGGCAATTTACCAACTGAGCTTCATCCCTATCTTTTTCTGAGACAAGGTCTCACTAAGTTGCTCAGGCTGGCCTTGAACTTGCAATCTTCCTGCCTCAGTCTCCTAAGTCCCTGGAATTACATGACATCCACCACCCTTCCAGCACTATTTATGGAGTCTCAATACCAAAGAATTGTGCTGAATATCAAAATCACAGCTAACAGATCTGCCCTAATTCAGTTTATCAACATTAGCATGCACACATCTATCTCATTTTTATACTTCAATGTAAGTCATTTTCTGTCTCTACTCCCTCCCTCCACAGCCTGATTTTCCACACCTTTCTTTTCATCTGCATTCTAAGATCCCCTTGTTCTTGCTTTAGTTCACTCTGTTCCAAAAGTAAAAGGGACTACGAGGACTGATATAAAAAGGGGGCAGGTTTACTACACATAACAATCCTACATACTATATATTATATATTATGTGTTGTCTATGTAGAGAACTCATCTACCATAAGTGCTTCTGAACCTGAGCAGACACCTCATATGCTTCTGCTATGTTCTTGCTGCTGAATCCACTATGGTGTTTCCTAGGGGTTCAGGAGGCTACCCTCAACCTGCTGGAGAACAGGATCAGACCACAGAGCCTCAAAGCCACAGCAATCAAGAAGCAGCTGAGCTCCTGCTTTTTCTATCAGCCCAGGAGGGTCAATTCAAGAGTTTTATCATCTGTCCCTCAGATCCCCATGACCTGTTCCACTCCAGCTAAAAATTCTGTAATGCACTTTGAGAAATTGTAGCTCCAGAATCTCATTCGTTCTCCTAAACGGCTCAACATCAAAGACATTTTCAGCCCGAACAATTTAGCCATATTTTGGCTGGAATTCTGCCAACTAGCCACAAGAGGCTGATGTGGTACAACTGCCATGGAGTGAAGCTAGCCAAATCTAACTGAAAAACGGTAAGGATTCATGAATCACCTCTCATGAAAAGGTACATCGTTCTTTAGAATGAGGTTTGTCTGCGCTTTGAAAAGTCAAATTCAAAGGGCTCTTGTTCCTTCATAAAGGCTTAACTAAGGAAAGCAGATCAAAACCAAAATTTTCAAAACTCATGGGGATTTACAGTCCGCTTTTACCAACATATTTTAAAATTAAAAAAAAAATCTCGTACTGAATAATACAATATCGTACACACATAATTTTTCAGCTTTTATTATTCCTACAAAGTAAATTTTGTTGCAGGTGATTTTGAATGTACTTGAACACCCAGGAAAAAGACACCTGTGCCTGGCAGGTCGACAGACTACTAATGTGCCCCAGGTAACAAGGAAACAGAAGATGCTCTTGATTTCTGGATAAAATTTTCTGCAGTGCCAGGTAGGAGGTCACATGCCCTGAACGGCCGCAGCTCATTTAGAGTGATGTAAAAGCTCTTCAGATATTAATTTTGTTAGAAATTGGGGGAAACATGCGACCTAAGACCAGTTCATTTAGACACCGGGCGTCTGGTACTCTCCAGTTTCCTTTTTTCACCAGAGTCCGAGCAGCCTGTCTGTACCTATTAGAAAGGGGTGGGCGAGCCGGGCACCGGCAGCCCATGCATTTCAGGGAGGAATCACAGAATGGGCAGAGTCCCCCCCACCCCAAGCACAGCCCCATCCCGAATCTTCTATTCGCCTGGGACTGGGAAGACTACCCTGGAAACCCGGGGCAGCGTTAGAAGTCACTGCCTGGCCAGGCTGAGTTCCGTCGCCTTCGGCTCCAGACTGCGGGCACCGCGCCTCGTCACGCCCCGCATCTCCCACCTCCCGCCGCCTCCGGCGTCCTCCGCCGGCCGGCACCCGGCGGCCGTCCCCGAGCAGCTCCGTGGCCGGCGACACGCGCCGCAGCGCGGGCGCGCTTATCCGCAGCGGCGCAGCCCGCCCGCCACCCGCCCGCCCGCTCACTCACACGGGAGGCAGCGGCGGCGTCTCCATTGTGGCTCCTCTCGGGCTTCAGAACGCAGGCACCGACCGCCGCCGCCAGCACCATTCCAGCCGCGGACGCCGGCACTGCCCGCCCGCCGAGCCGCGTTCCATCCGCCCCGGAGGGGGCGCCGTGCTCTCCTCACCGCGCGCCACCACCTGCGGCGGCGGCCCCCGCGGCCATGGCCCGCTCGGCCGGGCGCGCTCCGTGTGCCTGCGCGGCTCCCGCGCTCGCCCGACTGCGGGGCGGCAGCAGCGGCGGCGGCGGCGGGACGGGCGGGCGCGCGGGCTCGGCCACTTCCGGGTTCGGCCCCGGCTGGCGCCGACGCCGTGACGGGACGGCGATGCGGCCTCCCGCGGCGGCCGGGGACCCCTCCCTCGGCGCCTCCCCTTCCTCCTGTTGTGGTGCTGTCGCTGCTGCTGCCGCCCAGGCGGCTTCTGCTGTGCTGCTTCTGGAGGCGGGCGGGCGGGCGGGCGCGAGCCGGAGCGGAGCGGGCGGGCCCAGACGCGGGGCCGGAGCGCGGGCGGCTGCCGCCCGCAGCGCGCCTGTGGGTCACCCGGACGGGGGAGCTGAAAAATGGGGGGAGGGGTATCTCTGTGCAAGAAAAAGGCGACAGAAAGCACCGCGTAATGACGCTTGGTATTCACTTGCTGCTCTGCGTTCATGGGCTTGTTCACATTTATTCTTTTAATTTGAGCATCTGCCCAGGAAGATGGAAAGAGTAGGCATAACCATCCCCAGCCTATCCAAACGGTGAAACCGAGGCCAGAAGAAATGTACATGCCTGTCCAGGGTGTCCCAAGCAAGAAGCTAGGTCCTCCTCCTCAGTATACTATCTGTGCCTTGGATAAGTGAAGTGAGCACCTTCTAGGCAAGGTTCGGGTACTGGGAACGTGGCAGAGAGCAAAAAAAACCAAGTCTCTGCGTTTGTGGAGCTGTCCATCTAGACGTGGTAAGAGAAACCATGGACAAACGATGCCTACTATGAAGAAAAATAAATCCGGTGAGCCGAGGAGGTGCTGTTTTAGAAGGAGTGGGCAGGGAAGGCCTCTCAAAAGGTATCAGTTAAACACAGATAAAATAACATAAACCTTCAGTTATACAAAGACTGCCCCAGGGCCGAGGGAAGAGTAATGCCGAGGTCCTGCCTGCCCTGTTAAATGGGAAGGAGACCGAAGTGGCTGGTTGTTCAAATGTGCATGCTGGAAGCTGAACACCTGGGAACTTCTTAGAAATGGGAATTCTCAAGTCCCACTTAAAACCTACTGAATCAGGATCCCTGGAGGTGGGGTCCAGCAATCTGTGCTTAGACAAGGCCTTCCTGATGGTTCTGGTGCCCACTAAAGTCCCTCTAGCATACAACTGAGGCAGATCGAGGGCAAAGGAAACAGAGTTAGCAGTGGGTGTGGGGGCATAGGGAATAGTCAGGCCCACGGAGACTTTGTAAGCCATGATGAAAAGCTATGGCTTACTAAGATGAGAAGCAATTGGAAAATTGTGAGCAGCTTGATCAGATCATTAAAAGGATGACTTGACTTGGAAATTTGTTTAAAAATACTCCGCAAAAAAAAAAAAAAAAAGTTTTTTAAAAAAAGAAAGGGCAGGTGCATAGATTAAAGAAGATTGACATAGTGTTAATTTGGGGGGCTAAGTGGTGGGTGTATGGAGATGATTATCATTTATGTGTATTTATGTACATGTTTTAAAATGTCCAAAAGTTTTTGTTTTAAAGATGACTGCTGTATGGGAAATATACAAAAGGAGGCAAGAGAGCAAGCAAGACTAGCCTGACTGGGATGAAAAATAAGGATGGTATGGACTTGAGTCAGAAGGACTGAAAGAAGTAGTTAGATTCTGATCTATTTATTGGAAAAAGCATCAGGAATTGCTGTTAAGATTCAATATAGCAAAAGAGAAAGAATGGAGGTGAACATGACCCTATGGGTTTGGGGGTTGGTTTATTTTGTTTGTTTGTGGTGCTGAGGATTGAACCTTCCTTGATCCTAAGGGTTTTGATTTGAGCTCTAGGGAGAATGGAGTTGCTTTCCTGGGGGTGGAAAGGCTTTGAAAGAACAAACAGGGGAGAGGAGTATTTGAACTCTGATTTAGATATGGTAAACTTGAGATCTGTTAAACATTTAAATGAAGACAAGTGTAGAGAGTTAAAATGTATGTATGGGGTAGACATAAATTTGAAGGTTGTGAGTAGGTAGTTGGTATGTAAATCATGGGACTGGTTGACATCAACTGGATAATGTAGCCAGAGCAAAGGAACCAGAACTGAGCCTGGGAAAACTCCAACATTAAGAAAATGAGGAAGATCCAGCAAAGGAAATAAAAGAAGAACAGCCAGAGGGGTAGGAAGAGGTCTGGGAAGGTGTCTTGGTAGCCTAGTGAAGTGTTCCAGGAAAAGGCCAATACTTTGGCATGCCTTAGTGTGAGCTCATTAATGTGTCCTGGTGGTGTTATTGATCTACCATGTGTGGATGGTTTCTCTAGTGTTAATGATGGTTTTGTTCAGGGCCAAAATAAAACTTCCTACCTTATAAAGTTGTAAAATTAAGCTGGGCGCTGTGGTGAATGCCTGTAATGCCAGCGACTCAGAAGTCTGAGACAGGAAGATCCTGAGTTCAAAGCCAATCTCAGCAATAGTGATGCATCAAGCAACTCAGTGAGACCCTGTCTCTAAATAAAATATAAAATAGGGCTGGGGATATGGCTCAGTGGTTGAGTGTGCCCAAGTTCAATCCCCGGTATCCCCCCCCCAAAAAAAAATTGTAAAATTAAATGAAATAATCTATGTAAACATATACACATAAGTGAAACATTTAATAAATAGAAATATTTAATAAATGTTAGTTTCTATTATTATTTCTACACATTTATATGTCATCAGTTATGCCTGATTCCACTAAAAATTGGAGTTAAGTACTAGAGCAGAACATAACACTAACTCAATTATGATCAAACATTTGGCCTTCCTTTGGCACACAAGCTGCAGGGCTGGATGATCAACCATTTCAGGAACTTTTTTTTGTGGGGTTTGGGGGTGGGAGGGTCTTCTACTGCTTTTGTATCTTTTACTTAAAAATACTGTTATATGTATAAATAGCTACTTAAAAAATGAAGATGTTTCCATCGGACAAGTATGCATATCATTCAAACTGTACCCCCTTTCATCTCCTCCTCTGAGTTAGTTTTATCACAGTTTTCTGCTTCTAAGAGGGTCCAATTCATCTAGCATGCTTAATATCCACCCAATTTTTTTTTCTTACCACCACCCCCATTCATAGCCTTCACAAATGAACTGAGAAAGAGGACTTTACCCTTGAACATGCAATTCAATCTTACTATGGGTTAAGTGTCAGTCTGCAAGCTCTAGTATCCTAGTGTGTTGCTCCAGGTAGATTTGAAGACAATACATATTCTTGTTCCATATCTCCACACCAGACTCCATTTCCTCCAGACGAGAGGAAGAGCTGGATTTAGAGCCTGGAGTCGAGATCAGGCTTTGATCTAATCAAGTATCTCATCTAAGGATCTTGAAACAATTTGAAAATGTTAAGAAATCCACATAGCTTTTGTTGTTTTCTGAAAAGACAGTGACTGAACCCTCCTTGGCTTTTCAGGCATAAGCAGACCCGCCTAAGAGCAGCAATTTATGAGGCCACAGTTTCCATTTTCATCTTTATTTGGGCCAAGTAACTTCACAGAACTGGCCCTTGGCCAAATGCAGCCTCCACACTTAACCCTAATTCATCACTTGCAAGAAAAAGCAAACAAAAATACTTGACAGGATTAACAAACCCAGCAATACTGGGGGTAGAATGGGGAGGTCTATAACTTCTTTCCTTGATTGTCAGTTTTACCATATTCTGAGGAATAGCTACTTAGGACCACTAAGAAATTCTCTCTTCTATTTCTCTTGACATAAGAACTGACTGGAATTTTTTTTACTCAAGTTTTTAGCTCCATGTACCTACTTCTTGGGGTTTTATTCATTTGTTTGGGGTTTGGGGTTTTTGCTGTGCTGGGAATTTAACCCAGGATCTCGTGCATGCTACACCAACTCTCTACCACTGAACAAACACCTCCAGCTCTTTGCTTTCTTTAATTGAATCTTTCACCCCCAGCAAAGGAATGAGAGCTTATAAAAGTACATCCATTTGTTATACTGTTGACATAGAACAATTCCTTAGACACATTAGTACCTGTAATCTAAAGCTAATTTAAATGACCAGAATATATCACTTGTAAAGAAGATGAGACTATACAGATCAATTAATCCATCATAGTAGCTGTTGGCAAAAATTACCTGGACTCAGCTGAAATTAGATGTTGCACCAGAACTCATAACATGACGTGGAGGGCATAAATACATCCCGTGGTATGAATCGAGACTGAGAATTGCTCCTATAAAAACAACACTTCACCTCACCAAATAATATATAACTGTTAGATCTTGCATTGGAAATTCCTTCCAGTATAAAGACGGCAAATTTGAAAAGAATCACTCATTCCAAAATTGGCTGGGCTCAGTGGTGCATACTTGTAATCCCAGTGGCTCAGAAGGCTGAGGCAGGAAGATGGCAAGTTCAAAGCCAGCCTCAGCAAAAGCGAGGTGCTAAGCAACTCAGTGAGACTCTGTCTCGAAATAAAATTTTTAAATAAGGCTGGGAATATGGCTCAGTGGTCAAGTGCCCCTGAGTTCAATCCCCGATACAAAAAATAAAAATAAAATAAATAGATAAGCCAGGTGCAACGGCATATAACTATAGTTCCAGTTATTTGGGAGGCTGAGGTCAGAGGATCTCTTTGAGCCCAGGAATTCAAGGCTAACCTGGGTGACACAGCAAAAACCCATCTCTAAAGAAAAATACAGAGATAGGAAAGAAAAGAAAATCTATTTTCTATTTTACAGAGTAAGCCTAAAATGTGTTACTTCAGTTACCTTACTAACTTTAAATTGGTGGTTTTGCTTTTATACTTTTGATTTGGAAGCACCTTACTTATATATTATGAAGCATTTCTAAATATTCTTGTGAGACTTGGCTATTTAGCAAATGGATTTGTCAATACATTAAGGTATTTATTACAAGCTTTGTGCTGTCAAATGGGGCAATATGAGTTCTGCTCCAGACCAATAGAAATCTTTAATTGAAGGAGTTCCTTGATTCCATGAGCTCAGGTTACCCTACAGAGGCTTGCCTCCTTGTTTCCATAGTCTTTAAAATGTCAGCTTTACTTCTCGAACAACACACCTGCCCATTATCCTGTAGCTGAGGTTCTCAGAGAAATGAAAGCAAATTGTTTGCTGAAAAGTTTAATTGAAAAATCAGTTTGAATTGGTACAGGAAGTATCCAAAAATAGGTTTCACACTAATGTATATCAGGTAAACAGTTTCTCTGTGCTTTTTTAAGAACAGGAAATTTACTTAATCTATTTTTATTTTATATAATTATATGGCATCTCTTTATTTAGTCCAGTGATGTAATGCCTCATTATAGAATTATTGAGGACTAAACATTTTCCTACCCAGTCAACAATACTTGAGTGAGGAGACAAAGAGCAAGAAAAAATTCTGAATAAATTATGAGAAGCATTATTAGCTTGTTGTCATTCATTTCAAATTACACACACACACACACACACACACACACACACACACTTCTACCATAGCTTTCAATTATCCATCACAGAAGACTGCTAATAGCACCAACCCTAAGCAGAATTGTGAAGTAAGTTTGTTTTGGCATTCTCATTTTTCCTCCTCTCTTTTGTTCCCTGTTAGCATCTATACATCTCTCACCTCTAACCCTCAGTCTACAGGTCTCAATGTCCTCTTTCCATCCCTATTAAAACTTAGAAATTGTCTGTCATCAGTTAACAAAATAATTAATGAATTACGCATAATATAAATGGCTTTTAGACATGAGGTAACTTCATATCGGTATTATTTTAGCTAAATAATATTATACTCCATCACCTAATCTCTTTACCCCCCAGAATGCATTCCAATGCCTTCTCTATTATTATAATCACAAAATTGTTAATGATGAATTATGATGTTCAAATGTTATTTTCCTTGCTAGTGGTATTACTGTATAACATTGTGAAAGGAGTGCTTTACTTTGCAAAAGGACAATGCTAAATAGAAGAGGTGAAAAAAAATATTCATCTTAAACTCTAGGCCTTTTGAAACCAAACCTCCAGGAGTTTATATTACTTGTTCAAATTGTTCACATGGTAATATAAAAAGATAAGTCTTGAATTTTCTCATAAATCCTAAAATTTGAGCTCAGCCCAAATCTTGGAATTATTTTTGCAAGTAAGGATCCTTTGCCAAGAAATCCTTTCTAGTTCTTAATCTGGTACTAGTGAGCTTCTGGATTCAGAGCAATGTGTTTAATGCAGGATGTAAGTGGTTAGTCAATTCCTGAGGCATCCATAATTCTTCCTTTTCCTTGTTAAGATCTTGGTAATAATCCAACCCAAGAAATAGAATTGACTCCAGGCTGCATATGTATGAGAGCTATTCTTCATTGAACTAAAAATGAACCTGAGCTGCCATTTTGAAGTCTTTGTTAAAAACCAACTAAAATTAAATCATGAGAAAAATATTTCTAGTCATATTTTCTGAAGCAAACTGATTCAAGCCAAACTTGATTATATTATACTTAGATATATCAACTTTTTTCTATGCCAAATAGGGAAAGTACTGACCATCGTATTTTAAATTGCAGTTATTGACCCCACACACAACTATACTACCTACACCCTCTAAATACCCATTTTGATTGATTAAATTTGACAAACTATGTTTCACTTATTTCATGTGCTGTTATTTTCTTTGGAATATAAGCTCCATGAAAGTGTCGATTTTAGTCAGTCTGGTCACTATTATAGTCCCAGAGTCTAGGAAAGTACCTGGCACATTATGCACTCAAAAAATGCTATTGAAAGAATGGAACTGGCATTCACAAATATCAACTTCCCATGACATATATTCCAACTCAAAGTCATACAATGTGCATTTTAACTGTAGCTGTATATTAACTTTTACTTGTTTTTACTTTTGGAAGCATATAAACATCCTTATAAATGCTGCCCAGAAATATTTATTGAATGCCTTTTTTGATGAATACATTGTGATAGTTGAGTTGGTGGGATGAGATTGGGGGCTAGGAAGAAGCAAGAATTCTGCCTTGAAGACAGCATAATCCACAGCAGACACACACACACACACACACACACACACACAATAAATAAATAAATAAATAAATAAATAAACCCAATATATTAACCTAATTTTAAAAATAGAAACAACAAACTCTTCACAAAAATAAAAGGCTGACTTTTCCACTTAAGAAAAGTTTGTAATGGAAAAAGAGACTATGTTCAGTGGAAAGTAAAGGGGGATTTTGAACAAATTATTCCAAGAATAAAATATTAACAAAGTTGAAACGTGGGCTGGGGTTGTGGCTCAGCTGTAGAGCGCTCGCCTTGCACGTGGGAGACCTTGGGTTTGATCCTCAACACCACATAAAAAAATAAACAAGTGAATAAAGGTGTTGTGTCCAACTATAACTAAAAAATTAAACAACAACAACAACAAAAAAAAGCTGAAGCCTTAAGGTAAGATCCCAGGGATCCTTGAATGGATTTGAGACTTTATATGAAGTAAGTAGGCAAGTACAGGGGGAGTATGTGTTTCTCTCTGTGTGCATGTGTGTGTTTGCCCAGGTAGTAAAATAAACTCTACCAGAAGACTTAATCTGGCACAAGTGTACAAAATTAATGACCAATGGGAGATCCTGGAAGCAAGATTTTTTGGGAAACTGTTACAAGAGTTCTCATATAAGATAATAAAAGCCTGAAGGTGTACAATAGACAAGGAAAGGCCAAATGACAAAGATAGAATAAACATAACTTGATGACTAAATTGACATGGGGGGCAGGGAAGATAAAGTGGCCAAATATCCCAACATATTAAGCATTAAAAATTAATAAAATCGACAAAAAAAATGGAAAGTGGTGTGGGATCCATGATGGTGTATGTGGTTTTAGGCTGGAAGGGTTTGCAGTCGCAGCAAGATGTTCTAGTAAAATGTTCAGCAGGAAGGTGTACCTAAGCCAGGACAAGGACATCAGGTACAAAGATGTAATCACTCATAAAGTCAGTGGCCTTTCAAGAAAGAGGTAATGTGATTTCTGTGGTGAGCTACCTTGTTACTAGGTGAAAATCTCCCTACATGTTTTTTACATTTCTCTGCATAGGCTGACATCCCTGTTGCTTTCTTGATTGTTAATTTTGAAAATTAGTCAGAGAACACATGTTTACATTCTTATAGTAAAAATTCAAACTATAATATGAAAATTCCCACTGACCTCTCCCCCAGTCTTCTCACCAGAAGTAACATGTTAGCTATTTTTCATTTGCATATGGAAATGGTACACACACACACACAAAAAAAAAAAATAGATGGGTTTGTATTCATTTCGGGTAAGTGGGATCTGCTGGATGGTACCTTCAGCCATTAGCAGCAGCTAAGGAAGACTTACTGCCAATTTGCTGTAGCTGCAGGGAACCCAGGCAGGCAGAGCTCAGCTGCCAGGTGCCAATGCATCCAGGATTTAAATGGATACAAATTTCAGGGGAAATTATGAACATCAGAAGGTTGATGAATGCATCTTGGTTCCACAGACAACTTCTCCCGCCACTCTCACCAAAACACACCCCCCTCTTTTGGAAATCTAATATTTACTCTAAACCATAGGGAATACGATTCAAAACCACCACTTTCCCAGTAAAGATAGTTTTTTTTTTTTAATTGATTCTACATTGCCAAAAGCCTTAGTTATTTCTAGATTCTCTATTTTTCAGAACTTCTCTTTTAGTCTGTACTTATTCCTTCCATAATTTTTCATGCCAGTAACCTTGTCTAAGACAACCCTGAATGAGGGTTAAGAGACCTGAGTTATGATCAATATCTATTCATCGAATATTGGTCAAAAGGTGAAGAAATTTTATTTGTGTGTGTGTGTGTGTGTGTGTGTGTGTGTGTGCGCGCGTGTATGTTTTAGTTCCTGTTTAAACTTTCTTAAAACTGTAGTAATTACATGCTTAACTAAAATAATGATTTACTCTTTTTTTTTCAGTGCAGGGGATTGAACCCAGGGCACTCTACCACTGAGCCACATTTCCAGCCCTTTTTATTCTTTACTTTGAGATAAGGTCTCCATAAGTTGCTGAGTCTGGCCTGGAACTTGCGATCCTCCTGCCTCATCCTCCTGAGTAGCTGAGATTAGGGGTATGTATCACTGCAACGGCAATAATGCTTTACTTTAGAGCATGTTTAAATATTGCACAACATGCATTTTTTAAAGCACAATCCATTTTTAAAGTTCTAACTGTGAGAAGCTATATGTGTTCCTAATTACAGTTTATTTGAATGCGTAGTATTTTTGGAACAGTGAAGTACCATACTTTGGGGAGGTGGGATGAAAATAATTTGTGTATTTTTATATGAACTAAGTTTTTTTTAATGTTCAGTGTCTAGGATAATTTTAAATTTCATTGGTTTTGTTTTATTTATAAGTCATGAACAAATGTATCTTTAGACAATGGAACCTCACTAATGTGATTTTCAAAATCCATATCATATGATCATCACTAAATATTTTACTCATTGTGGTGATTCAGTCATCTTTGAGAGATTTTTGTCTTTTATGGAATTCCATACTCTGTAAGTAGAGGTGTTTTACGTAGAACCAGCAAAAAATTATTTATATTTCATCCATGACAATTATGATTACACTCTTAGAAAAGTATGGCTGACACCACTTTTCAAACTCATCTAGTCCATTCACCTAATTTCAAAGGGGACTCTGACTAATTTTAAACACATTCAAAGAATATTCTAGAACTTTCTCCAGGAACATATTGCACAATTTTACAATCCTTTTCAAGATTCAGTACTTAGCACTGTGTTTGCTGTAGGAGTCAGATTTAAAGAAAAAAAAATAACCTGCTAGGAACAGCTTGCCCACCCCAAGGAAATTTTAGGTATATATCTAAAATTATAGAGGAATATGATTCATGTGTGAAAAGATAATTTGGGGGTGGGATTATCCCAGCAACACTTTTGGTAAGAGGTATAATTTGATCTGGACTTCAGGGGATGTATAAGATTTAGATTAGTAGGGGAAAAAAAGGGAACAGGATTCTTATGTAGACAAAGAAAAAAACAAGTGGCGGAATGGACAGAAATGAAGGGTCTGCTCTACCTGGAGTTAAAATGAGTAGGTCAGGTTGGGCAGCTAAGGCAAGATGCTTTCCCAAGAGTCCCCTAGAATTTGAGTAAGGGGTGGTCTGAAATTGATCTAATAAGCTAGAAACTGCTGAAGCATTTTTGAAAGAGAGTAAAATATTCAAACATTACCTTACTGAGATTGATCTGGCTGAAGTGGACAGACCAAGTTGGGATTTGGGAAATCTTAAAGGCTGTACATTGATTTACCAATCATTAAATGTACATCAAACATATTTAAAAAATAGATGTTCTCTGTGACACAGTGATTCCACTTCTAGGAACTTATCTCTAAGAAATAATTATAGTTGCATACAAGACAGCTTCTAGGATATTTAGTGCAGCATATTTATATAATAATAAACTGGAAATCCAAATAGAACAACAGGTGACTGGCTGAATATTATAATACCACTACACAGTGGTTTCCTATGGAACCATTAAAATGATAAAGTGTAAGAATATTTAATATCATTAAAAAATGACATTGTTGAAAGGGAAAAGCAAGTTACAAAGTACTGAGATAATGTGATCCTATTTACGTAAAAGAGAAAAATCGTTTGTGTGTGTTTATATGCCTTTCTGTGTGTACCTGGTAAGTTAAATAAACATGACACATTTTGATTGCATAGAAAATGCAATTTTGTCTCCTACTTTCTCTTTATGCATTTATTTATTGGTGTAATCTTTTCCATTGAACACGTCCATGACTCTCAGATAATACAAAGTTCTCCAACCAATTATAGTTCTAAAATGCCACAATTCAATCTTAGTAATAATCAAAATTCCAAACTTAATGTTGTGTTACCTCCACAATCTGGGACCCATGTAAGTTTAAAATCTAATGGTGGGGAAAGAGGTAAGATTCTTCTGGAAACACATTTTAGACTTAAGATGGTTTAGAAGGAAATTTGAATTTGAGAACCACCTCTATCCTAGGATCACTAAATTATGCACTGTGATTTTTCATTACCTTCTGTGAAAAATGGAGCTAATATTACTTGACCTATCTATGTCTTAGACTTATTGTGAATATTAAATTATATCATAGAGCAGATGTGTTTTAGTAAAACACATATATAATCCACTAGACTAGGGATCCAACAACCAAATGCCTGCTGGAAGCTGGAGAAGTAACCTAAATGATTAAATCAGGCTGGAAATAAGAAGATAAATAGCAACTGGTATCCAACCTGAATATTTGAGAGATAATACACAGTGGTAGTGAATATGGTGAATTGAAGGTAGAGAACTTGTGCCCAGTGAGAAGGAGCAGTAGTCCTCCAATCTGAGCCACCTGTGCCATGTTGAAATTCAGACCATTTTTCTAGGTCTGATCTTTCAAGGGAAAGCAGCGATTCTAGTTTTTATTGGAAAATTTTCTAATTTTCCAATGTTGACAACTGATTTAAATATTAAGCGCCACATAGACCAACACTATGTGAGCTGAACTAATAATCATAAAGGCTATATTCATTCCCAGGAAACCACTTTTTGATTCTACATAAGACTATAAGTGAGTTGAAGGTAGTAATTTAAAAAAATATATATATTTTTCTCATTGTTGATGGGCCTTTACTGTATTTATTTATATGTGGTGCTGAGGATCAAACCCAGTGCCTCATACATGCTAGGCAAGCGCTTTACCACTGAGCCATAACCCCACCCCGAAGGCAGTAATTTTTGGCTTCTATCTCCAGGAACTCATTACTTTACACAATGTCTCAACATATCTGATGCTTAATAAATGGTGGTAAAATGAATTTTGCATGCTGCTAAACTGAAAGACTTTCTGGAAAGGAAGATGTCTGCTATTCAGGTTGAAGCATCTGCACACTTCTCTGAATACCTTCCATGTACCATATAAAAACTTTAAATGTTGTGGTCCTGGGGATTGAACCCAGGAGTGCTCTACCACTGAGCTACAACCCCAGCCGCCCTTTTAATTTTTTTATTTTGAGACAGTTGCCCAGCTTGATCTCAAACCTACAACCCTCCAGGGTCACTGGGATTACAGGTGTGCACCACCATGCCTGACTAAAAATCTATTCTTTTTTATCTATCAGTTAACTATTGCTACATAACAAGCCAGCCCCAAATTAAACAACTTAAACACCATTTATTTGCTCAAGATTCTGTGGGTTGGCAATTTGGGATAGGATAATTTGTCTCTGCTCCACATAGTGTCTGCTGGGATTACCCAAGTGTTTACAATCACTTGGCCATCAGCTGGGGTTGACTAGTACCAAAAGTCTAGTTTGCACAGCTAGCAGTTGGTTGATGATGTAGGGTCAACTGGAACAGGTGTCTACAAATCCAGCAGGCTAACCCAGATTTCTCCAGGTGGTGGCTGGGTTCCAAAAAGCAGTGAATACAAAACCCAATGTGTGTATTCATACCAAATCTCTGTTTATGCCATGGCCAAAGCAGGACCCATGGCCGAGCCCCAAACCAACAGGGAAAGGAACTTTGCAAGAGCATGGTTTCAGGATGGCTTAATTCATTAAGTGTGCCATTATTGCAGCAATCCACCAAGATCTTCATAGAAACCCTGTGAGGTAGACATTACTGACATCCCCACTTTGGGCCAGGCATGGGAGTGTGTGCCCTGCAGTCCTGGCTATTGAGGAGGCTGAAGTGAGAGAATCACTTAATTTGAGGCCACTCTGAGCAACATAGCGAGACACTATCTCTGGGTTGAAGTGGGAGGATTGTCCCAATTTTTTCAATGAGAAAATGAAACCCAACAAGATGTTAAGGAACCTATAACTTGTAAGAGTCAAAGTCAAGATTGAGACCCTGACACTGTGGCTTCAGAAAGTGTGCTCTTAGGTACTATACTATACCTGGGGAAAAGCCACAGGAGGGCATAGAACTGTGATGGGCCTTGAACACTGTCAAGGTCCTGCCCTCCGTGTGAGTGCAGACTGCAAGGGCCGGGTGCAGGCAGCGGTGGGTGGAGAGCTTGTGGGTAGGGATTCCTAGAAAAAGAAGAGAGAAGGCTTCAGCCAAGAAGTGGAATCAGAATCATGGGCAGGGGGGAAAGGAACCCTGAATCAAACTGCAGAAGGCAGATGCAGGCGAAAATAGAAGTCAGCATCTTGGAAGCCAGCCCCCAAAGGGGGCCCGCAGAGTGGAGAACCAGGGCTCTCCTACACCTGGCTGCTCAAAGGCTAGAGGTTAACGTTGCGTCTTTAGGATGAGGTGCACTTAAACAATGATACCTAGTTTTGTACCAATTTATCTGGAATCGTGGTCATCATAGCAGAAATAAAATTCAGTTTTACTCCTTTTTTGTGAGAGTGCGGGTGTATGTAAAAACCGGGAAGAGTGAATGTGCTGAAATAACAGTGAGCAGCTTTGAGCAGCCTCGGAGTGTATTTATAGATATCAAGCACACGAAATACACCCACATCATACACCCTCTCCCCAGGAATCCAGGATGTATGAAGAATAATACAAGGTGTACGTTTGGCAGTCTGCGCAGCAAACAGGATGTGCTGGGTGTAATCACTTTAAAATCCTTTATAGTACCTGACCAGTGTTTTAGAAAAACTGTGAAGTGAATTATATCGGAAGGCACACGGGCAGAATTATTTCAAGTGTAAGGGTTTTTTTCTGTTTTCAACCACTGACTCCCAGGTAATCTGTATCAGTCTCTCAAGGCCAAGATGGTATCAGCGGGACCTCTGGAGAATGAATTGATAACAGGATGGCAGTGGGTTGGAACTCTTCCTTTTTACTCCATACAGATCTCCCCTAACCCTTTTTTGCAATAAAACATATAGTTGGCCAGGTGCCATGCTGCGTGCCCGTAACCCCAGCAGCACAAGAGGCTGAGGCAGGAGGATTGCGAATTCAAAGCTAGGTTCAGTACCTTAGAAAGACCCTAAGCAACTCAGAGAGACCCTATCTCTAAATAAAATACAGAAAAGGGTTAGGGATGTGGCTCAGTGGATAAGTGCTCCTAGGTTCAATCAAGGTACCAAAAATAAAACAAACAAACAAAATGTAGATGTACTTATCATGAAAAGTTTATTTATTTATATTTGGAACCATGGATTGAACCCAGGGCCACTTAATCACTGAGCTACATCCCCCAGCCCTTTTTATTTTTTATTTTGAGACCAGGTCTCTCTAATAGGGCCTTGCTGAGCTGCTAAGGATGACCTTGAACTTGTGATCCTCCTGCCTCAGCCTCCTGAGGCACTGAGATTACACATGTAGGGCTGGGGATGTGGCTCAAGCGGTAGTGCCCTCCCCTGGCATGCATACAAAAAAACAAAGATGTTGTGTCCACCGATAACTAAAAAATAAATATTAAAATTCTCTCTCTCTCTCTTTAAAAAAGAGAGAGAGAGAGAGAGAGAGAGAGAGAGATATTACACGTTTATGCCAACGCACCCAGCAAGAAAATTTTATTTTTAAAAAAGAGTAACAACAGGCTCTCTAGACAGAGTTGTATGGCTATTAGTATGAAACAAACAAGACTAAGAGGGGGAACTGAGGAATGGAGGGATGGGTACCTCATTCAGAGAGGGACTCCCCCAGATCCCCACACCCCAAAGGTTTGGAGAATGAAATCATTAAACTCAAGCACTCTACTACTGAGCTACATCTCCAGCTCTTTTTTATTTTTTATTTTGAGATAGGACTTCTCTAAGTTGCTGAGGCTGGCTTTGGGTTTCTGATCCTCCTGCTTCAGCCTCCTGGGAGGCTGGGATTACAGGTGTATGCCACTGTGCAGAACTTGATTTATCATCTTTAGAGGCAATGGACACATGCATTGTTTACCAGAAACATCATAACTTCTTCACTTGGAGGGGAAAAAAAAGGAAAAAAGTTACTGTGACATCCAGGCTTAGAACAGATAGTACAAAAGAATGAGGGCATCTGCTTTTCTGTCACCAATTTGTGAAGTGCAAAGAACAGAAGAGATTGGCAGAGACTCAGAAATGCTCAATAAGAAAGATAACACAGGCACATGGTCGCCTTTTCTACACCAGTATGCCTCCATTTCAATACAGCGAACATCTGTTGAGTGCCCACTTCATGTTGCCGAGGGGTACACAGAATTCACGGAAAATAAAACAGCTTCAGCCGTCAGGAGGGGAGCGTTGAACACTCTGCTTTGCTTTCCAGGGCTTTGTAGCAATTAAAGCACGTTCTCCTATTGCTTGGAACTAGATCAGTCGATTTGTTTTATTTTGTTTTGGTCACATCACTGTTCTGCCACAAGTTTCTGCAGATATTTGAAGAGTGGTAGACTCTATTTCTCCCTTCTAGCCCCTGACTGACTCCTGATTTCCCAGGAGAAGAAACAACAGATTAGCAATACGTTATCCATTGGGACATTATCAGTGACTCACAAGAACTCGCTGATGGGAGAAAACATCTCTTTCATGTGCATGTATGAATATGTAACAAGAAATCTCACCATTATGTACAACTATAATGTACCAATAAAAATGTGGAAAAAAGAAAAACATCTCTTTCTGTGAGCTGTAAAGTCCTTCTCTGGGTATAAACCATCTTCCTCCTTTGACATAATTCCATAATGATTTCTATTTTAGCATAATAACACAGCAAAAGTTTTAAATCCATTCCTTTTTTACTTTGAAATGATTAGATAATCTACATATGACTAGTTTTTCTGGCTCCGTGACAATGAGCAATATCACTCAAATCAGGTTTGAGTTGCATTCATTACTAGCTAACTTGTCACCCAAAGGAGAAGCTAAGGTCCTCTGGCTTCTGATACACTAAAATTCCCTAGAATTTTTTTTTTTCTTTTCTTTTCTAAACATCGCTTGGGGATAGAGGAATGCTCTGAGGGGAGACTTTGAATAATCCATCATCTGAATTCATAGGAACAGAGAGAAACAAAACATAGAATTTATAAAAATCATTTATTAAAAGGAAGAAAGAAGGAATGAGGTATGGTTATCTAACTTTCTTCCTTCCTTCCTTTATTTCAATCCCTCTTTCCTATTCTTTTCCCTCCAGCAGGAGACACGTGTTTATAGACCACCCTTCCCCACCTGTGAGCTCCTCAGCTCTGTCCTCCAGGCTGAACTTTCTCTCCAGCACTAGCCAGGATTTGCTGAGCAAGCTGCTTAGAACAGGGAAAGACTCATAAACCAGGAAAAGCAAACCAAAAGTGTTTCTCTTTCAAATTGGGACAAAGTAAAGGAAAATGTCCATTTTTAAAAAGTGTTCTTGGGAATCATTCTTTTATTCAAAAGATTATTATTGTCACATACACGGCACCCTGTTGGACAAACTGAAGACGGAAAGCTAAAACATACTCATACAAATGACCAAAACATAAGTAGAAAGTTGTGTGAACACTTGAAATTCAGAGGTGAAAGAGATCCCTCTAGGTTAGGAAAAGCAGGGCACAGGGGTAACAGAGGAGGTCACTTTGACTTGAGCCTCTAAGGACGAACAGCATGTCCACAACAGAGTGATGGACAGAGGGAATAATGACCTGCCCCTTCACGACTTGGAACTCCATCTCTCTGAGATTTGATATCTCCTCCTATAAAAGGAGGATTTGAGGATCTGGAAGGTTCTTAACCTCCACCCCGCCCCCCCGCCCCCAACTCATCATACTTCTAGCCTGTGATGTGGACTTCGGTTGAACTTTAGCTGATATTTGCCTGTGTTTTGACCAAGATATTTCTCACCCTTCTTATCTTTCAGTCACTCCTTTTTGTCTTTTTTTGCTTCCTCTCCTTCATCCTCCATAAGTTAATAAGGAGCTACTACACTTTTTTAAGTGTATTTGTCAGCCACTACCATGGTGCTGTGTATATAAACCCCTCTGTGAGTTGGTGGTACACCCCATTTCTTCTCACACGCAGGGATTTCTGGGTAACTAACCCAGCCTGGACTGTGCTGGGGGGTGGGGGGTGGGGTTGGAGGGGGTTAGGGGAGGCTGAGTGGGGGGGCGTGAAGTCCTCCTCCAATCTTTGTTCATTGGCTGTAGTTTGTCCTTGTTATCACATTTACATAATGTTTTGGATTCTTACCTTTGTCTGCACCTTCTCCCAACATGTTGCTCAAGAGGAAGAAGAAACAGATAAATATTCATTAGATAAATCAACACAAACCCCACATTTTCCAGAATTCTGTTTTATGTTAAAATGAATGTCCTAGAAATAGCTAAAAATCAAACCATAAGGAACTGCCGTCTGGACTTTTTTCCACAAGGTTTAAATACATGACATAGTTACGATTCTTCTGGGATAAAAGTCATGATAAGAATTCTAGTAATATCTCATGAAATAAATTTAGTATCTAAAATGTTGGGCTAATTCTATCATGGAAAGATCACGACTTCTGTACTTTTTAGGAAGAAAATGTTTGCAAAATAAATTATTAATGAAAAAATAAAATCCAGAGGGAAATATTAGCTTCCTTGGGAAGCACTTTCAAGCACTCTCGAAATTCCATAACAGCATTTATTTGCATATGAATGATGAACTAATTAAAAATGATCTTTATCTGTTTGTTAAAATAGGTTCAAAAGGAACTCTCCTTGGAAATGCATGAGAATCAGCTCATATTCCAGGAGAGCTTTAAAATACAAACTCATAGATCTCAAAAAGAACTTCATAAGTCAAACTTTTATTCACTTGAATCTCTCAGATAATTATTCTGAATTAGAGTTTTCACCGTGTTAAGCAATTTTATCCACCTACTGATGACTTTTAACAAAGCGTTTTAAGAAGGATAACAAATGGAGAATTACTTTGGATGTTTTAACCCAGATAAGTCAGCCTAGACAAACTTGGCTACATATGTTGGCACCCAACTGAACCCCCCTACCTGAAAAGAAAGGTTTTGAAAAACACAAAGATAGGAGCAGCCAGGCCTAGTGGTGTTATGCTCGAATTCGGGACCCCCAAAAGACCACCAGAGACCAAGATCGATGTAAGCAGCAAAGAAGTGTTTATTGCGAGCTAGCTCGGTCCTCCGCATGCACACAGCCACTGGTGACGCTGAGAGGCCCCGAGCCCAGGGTTTGCAGCAGTTTTATACATTCTTTGGAGAAGGCAGGGACCCCCACATACATCCTAGCATCTCTTCGCAAATCATCCCACACCGCGGGAAAATCAAATAACAGCTCTAAAACATGATTAGCTCATTCACTGGCGGGAACAAGTTGGGGAGGGGTGATTGGTTACTACAAGAGGGGGATTTATTTGAACTGATTGGTTTAAGCCAAGAGGGGTGTTCATGCAGAACTACATGGTTTCCCAACACCATAAACTACTGGGAGGGTCATCTGGCATCCCAGGTATTTCCCTGTCTCATGCTGATTGGTGGCTGCTAGGGGGTTGCTGTGGGTCCCCACCTACCGTGACCGAGTCAGGGACACCTGGCGCAGCAGATCTCTCCTGTTATTTGTAGATAAACAACTCAGCAGGGTGGGAATGTGCCTAGGAGTGCTCTGTGGGTCTTTCCAAAGACAAAGGTCATGTCCCTTCCTTGGACAGGCTTTGCTCTGAGGTAGAGGCTGGTTTTTCAGTGGCAACCCCTGTAATCCAAACTACTTGAGGCTGAGGCAAGAGGATCACAAATTCAAGGCCAGCCTTGATAATTTAGCAAGACCCAGTCTCAAAAAAAAAAAAAAAGAAAAAGTTTTTAAAAAGGTCTGGGGATATAGCTCAGTGGCAGAGCACTTGTCTACCATGTATGAGGGCTCTGGGTTCAATTACCAACACCAAAAAAAAAAAAAAAAAAAAAAGAATTAGCCTTCCAGAAGTATTTTTAACTTATGTCTTTTAAAAAAAAAATTAGTTGTAGGTAAATATAATATCTTTATTTTATTTATTTATTTATTTTGTGGTGCTGAGGATTGAACCCAGTGCCTCAAACATGCTAGGTAAGCACTCTTCCACTGAGCCACAACCCTAGCCCCATTTACTTGTATCTTGATATATAATTATATCATTATCTCCTATGGGATATAGGTGGAATGTTCCTGTTTATTATTCTGGAATGCATTTCTTCTCAGTTCAGTGTAATTCTTGCGAAGCAAATGGATATGACTGTGAAAACGCGTGTGCTTGCTATGCCAAGTAATACATGGTTTTGATCACCATTTTGTAATTCCAGTTTCTGGCAGCAACGGATTTGTTACCCTGCAGTGTTAATTCCCTATGCATTGTAGTGAACAGCATTCTTTATTTATTGCCATACATTTAACTTTAGGATGATTTATTGTTTGTAAGCCTATGTTTCTTTCTTTTCTTTTAGGTACTAGAGATGGAACACAGATGTTAGGCCAGTGCTGTACCACTGTATATATATATATATATATATATATATATATATATATATATATATATCCCCAGCCCTTTTTTTTTTCATTTTAATTTGTTATGTATGACAGCAGAATGCATTATAATTCATAGCACACAAATAGAGCACGATTTTTCATATCTCTGGTTATACACAAAGTAGAGTCCCACCATTCATGTCTTCATACATATACTTGGGGTAATGATGTCCATCTCATTCCACCATCTTTCCTACCCCTATGCCTCCTCCCTACCCCACCCTCCCCTTTTCCCCTTTACCCTATCTAGAGTTCATCTAATCTTCCCATACCCCCTCCCCACCACCACATTATGAATCTGCAGGCTTAAATCAGAGAAAGCATTTGGTTTTTAGGAACTGGCTAACTTCACTTACCATTATATTCTCCAACTCCATACAAATGCCATGATTTTATTCTCTTTTATTGCTGAATAATATTCCATGGTGTATATATACCACATTTTCTTTATCCATTCATCTACTGAAGGGCATCTAGGTTGGTTCCACAGTTTAGCTATTGTGAATTGTGCTGCTATAAACATTGATGTGGCTGTGTCCCTGTAGTATGCTGAGTCGGGTTCTCACTCAATGGTCCAGGCTGGCCTCGAACTTGTGATCCTCCTGTTGCAATCTCCTGAATAGCTGGAACTGCCCAGTTCTTTGTTTCTTTATAAATTTTAAAATCAAGTAAATTTTCTTAATTGTCTCTCTCTGTGACAAGTGTTTACTTGTTCTCTTTCTCTCCCTCTCTTCTCTTTTTCTTCCTCCTCCTTCGGTTCCTCTTTCTTTCTCTTTCTCTTTGTTCATTATTAATTATAAATATATATTATAAAATCTTCATCCCTTCACTTTCGCAATCTCCTCTAGTCCCGATCAAAACCCTTAAACTTTTGCAGTTGCCACTTGGCAAGGATGATGTTTATCTGTTTCAGTTCTGTAAGGCAGTGCCAAATATTTCAACCTAGCTCGGCCTTTAGTCAAGCTAATCAAGTCACAGATTAAGCCATCCAAATTCACAGCTTGCTCATGAACCAGACAAGTATGGGAAGGGGGAGGAAACTGGAACGGAACACTCTGGGTACTGCATGATCTTTCTCATCCCTCTGTCACCTCTTTAACCAAGAAAATTTTCTTAAGCTCTCAGTTAAATGACCAGTTCTTTTAAACTCTTCTCTTTTACAGTGATTTTCACTATTTAGTAGTGCCTTTTAAATCTGTTTCATCCTATACACTTCTTTTTGTCCCCAAAAATTTATTTTCTGTAGATTTATTATGAAAATCAAAATATTTCCTCCAAAATACACAATTATAACATAGAATTCTTTTGATGTCACATATCTAGAGATTATCATCCATCATTCAGTACGGAGTATAAAGGACTAGGTTTAGTTTTCCAGTCTCCCACACAGCCATCTTTGGTCCAACTGTACTGCTTGTCAGTACATCTGCCCAAATTATTAAAAAAAAAAAAAATTCCAAAGAGCATGCCATTATTGTTGCAGATATCCCAAATTGCACTGAACTAAGAGTTTGGATTGTAAACAGGGACTTGGCTAGTCCCTGGGGAAAATGTTCAAGTTTGAAATCTTCTATAGTTGGTCCTGAAACTTACAAGAATGACTTTATATTTTGCAACTAATAAAAACTAGTGATCCACAATAGTCCTTGTGCTTCCAAGTGTGCTAAAGAGAATTTAGAGAGCTATTTGAGTTGTCTAAACCAATTTTCTTTTCACAATCCCTTTTCAAAAAAAATGTAGTTCAGCAATGTAGCTTTTATACAAAATTGGATGTGCACACTCCTGAAAAAAATGAGATCCAGAAGTTAGTGATTGACTAATGGATAAGGCTGAACATTGGAACAATGTGGTAAGCTTGCCTCTGTTAACTTTGCTCCGACCTTGGGAACTTGGGTCTTTCTAAAGCTGAAGGTTTTTCTTTTTTTTTACCTTCTTCAGCAAGGTATTTGTCTATGAATGTAAAATACTGAAAATATTGGTTTATGCATTTTTTTATTTGTGGGACTATTTTTTGCCTTTACATTATCAATATGCAATAAGCACATCCATAGCATTTTTCTGTTTTGCTAAACATAGATTATCACTATTATCTGATTAACCCTCACTGACCCCCTGTGAATATGGCCATACATTTATCACCATCTCTCTCTCCCTCTTTCTTTCTCTCTCTCTCTCTCTCTCTGCCTCCCTCCCTCCCTCTTTACTTGGGCTGACCGAATCTAAAAATAAAAAGGTCTGTCCAAGCACTGCCACAACTGGAAATGAAATTACAGCATGTTCTAACATTTATCAATCATTTTGAAGAAAAATATAAAATTTGACTGAATATATGTCATTTCCAGGAAATTTATTTAAGACAAAACTTTCTTTAGGGAATGCCTGTTGGCATTATTATACCAGAAAAAAAATAACTCCGAAGTAAGTATATGTGAAAATTTAAGAACTGTAAAGCATGTATTCATTGCTTTCAGTATTATGGGGATCCTGCCTAATAGTTGCTGGAGTACAGAATTGCTTCAGGTCAGGGAAAGAAAGATTATATCTATTTCTAAAACTATTCCATTCCCTCTGGAATATAATACCCTCTAGAAATGTACTTGATATTTCAATTACCAATCCTTGTTTCTTTGCCAGAAATATATTTCTGACAATGATGGGTAATGTACTAGGCCTTGCATGATATTATTTTTGGGGGGCCTCTGAGTGCAAATATAAGTCTCCTTCATGGGAGTCAATGATGCTTTACAACGATGCTTTTTCCTGGGCCTTTTATATGTCACATTTAAAATTATTTTTCATTATGAGAATATGTGCAAAGGCAAAAGATTTACATTTCTGAACATTGTCTCTTTTGAATATAAATGTGATATTTCGGAGGTAGGACGTTTTAAAGGGATATGTGAACTCTTTAGGGCACCATTTTGGGATATGGAGATATGTGACTCTGTCTGAACCACCTTATTTCAAGTGCACTGAATACTTCCCAATACTCCTTTGGTTACCGAGCTTTTGAACATTTCTTTAGGACTGAGTGTGCTTTGCCAAAAATGTTCCTTTGCTCCTGTGTCTGGGCCAGACTTCTGGAATGTGCAGTGCCACACAGAAAGGAGCCACATGTGGGTCAATTTATTAAAACTAGTTTGCTGTTCTTAAAATAGGATTCATGCTTATGGGTAAACAAAAGAAGAAAATAAAAGCACATACCTAAAATCCCATCACCATAAAGAAAACTTCTAACATCAGTGTGGTGAATTTCCTCCAGACATTTCAATCTTTTCTCATTTACTGGATCAGTTCTTACATGTAGAATTTTTTAAAAAATCATATTTATGTGTACTGCCTGCCAACAAGTTCTCTAGGAATATTGATCCAATTTACATTTTCACCAATAGGAAATAAAAGTACCCATTTCCTGAAACCATCTCCAACTCTGAATGTTATTAACCTTTTTAATATTTGTTAACTGGACCAAAAAATGACATTTCAATGATATTTTTAATACTATTTGGCTAGTCTTTAATTACTAATAAAACTAAATATCTAATATGTTTATGGGTTGATTGGATAACTTCTTTTTGTAAGCTTCCTGTTTATATTCTTTCGTCATCTTTTGTTTTTTCACCCTTATGTGTAAAATATTTTTTTTTAATTTTAGCTCTTTATTTTGTAACATGTTGCAAAACATTTTCCCATTTTCTCATGTCCTTTTTCATAGTGTGAGGTTTTTTTTGTTTTGTTTTGTTTTGTTTTTGTTATTGTTGTTATTTGTAACACTGAAGTTTAAAGATTCAAAGTTATTGATCTGGTCCTTTTGATTTCCAAATTTTTGTGATACAGTTTTAAAAGGCCTGCCATACTCCAAAAACATTTTTCTCTCTCTTTTTAATCTGTCCCACATCTGTTATCCATCTAGAAGCCTTTATGTATAAGGAGTTGATGTCTTTTTTTTAAGTTGACAAAAAAATTGTATATATTTATGGTGTACAACATGCTTTTTGAAAAATATATACATTGTGGAATAGCTAAATCAGCTGATTAACATGCATTACCTCACACATTTATCATTTTTTGTGGTAAGAACATTTAAAATCTACTCTCAGTAATTTTGAAGTATATAATACCTTGTTAATAACCATAGTCATCACACTGCACAATAAAGCTTTATTCTTTTTCTTCTTCCTTTTTTTTTTTTTTTATATCAGGGATTGAACCAAAGGACACTTAACCATTAAGCCAAATCCCCAGCCCTTATTTATTTTTTTTTATTTTGAGACAGGGTCTTGCTAAGTTGCTGAAACTGGCTTTGAACTTGAGATCTTCCTGCCTGAGCCTCCCAAGCCACTGGTATTACAGGCATGTGCCATCATATCCGGCTCAACAATAGAACTCTTGAACTTCTTTCTCCTGTCTAGCTAAAATTCTGGACCCTTTTATTAACATTTCTCCAATTCTCAGCTTCTAATTCCCATCATGCTTAGGAATTTAAATCTTGATTGTTTTAACTTTTTTCCCCAAATAACACTTTTTGTCCCAAACACTTACTGAATAATCATAGTTGTTTACTACTTATTTGTAATGCAAACTTTATCATACAAGTGAATATGTGTGACTATATCCAGCAATGTGATCAAAGCATTGTATTTGGAGTCAGACAAACCTCAATAAAATTCTATCATTCTCTTCCTATGGCCCTTCCTGTTAAGGTTTTAGTACTGAAATCAATGTTTTCTTCTAATCTGTTCTCTAGGTGGTGGTGGTTGTTGTTTTTTGAAAAATTTTTTGGTTGTAGATGGACACAAAAACTTTATTTTATTTTTTTTACATGGTGCTGAGGATTGAACCCAGTGCCTCACATGTGCAAGGCAAGTACTCTACCACTGAAATTACCACCCAGCCCCTCTCTAGGTATTTTTAGAAACATATAATCAGATTATTAATTTTGAGTATATAGTTTAAAATCACTGCAGAAATTATCATTTTTAACCTCTGCTCCAGCTCTTGATTCCTTAAGTTAATATATTAGTGGCACCTTTATTTTATATCTGATTTTAATGGGTGAAGAAAACATCTAATTCTACATTCCTGAGTGTTTTCATTAGAAATGGATACTAAATGTTATTAAATGCATTTATAGCATTTATCAAGATGGTCATATGGTTTTTCTCTTTGACTTATTTATATAGTGAATTTGTTAATAGTTTACAAAGCTCTAAGCTACGTTCGCCTTTCTGAAATAAATCCCACTTGGTCATACAGTATCAGTCTTTTAATGTGCTTCTGGATTTTTTTCAAGATATTAAAGATTATTTTTGCATTTATAATTTGATTGTAAACAATGTACCTTAACATCAAATTCTTTAGTCCTACCATTTTTGTTTGACTTCAAGTAAAATAAATTCATAGTCACTTAATAAAATTGTATGGCTGGGTATGGTGGAGCCTGCTTATAACCCCAGCCACTTGGGAGGAGACTGAGACAGGAGGATCGCAAGTTCAAAGCCAGCCTCAGCAACAGTAAGGCATTAAGCAACTCAATGAAACCCTGTCTTTAAATAAAATACAAAATAGGGCTGGGGATGTGGCTCAGTGGTCGAGTGCTCTTGAGTTCAATCCCCCATAACCAACCCCCACAAAAAAAGTTTCATGGGCACTCTGGGTATAGTTAAGTGATAGAATACTTGCCTAGTATACTTGAGGTCCTGGATTCAATTTCCAGCATATATATATATATATACACACACACACACACACACACACACACACATACACACACATATATGTGTGTGTGTGTGTTATAAAATGAAAATACTATCACATATAAATTCAACCCTAAACAGTGAAACAGTCTACATGAATTTGCTTAAACAATAATTTAGTCATCCTAAAACTTTGAAGTTATATGCATATACCCTAGAGAATTGAAAGAAAATGTCCACATGAAAATGTATACACAAATGTTCATAGAATTATTCATAATAACCACAAACTAGAAACAACCCAAATGTTCATCAGTTGATAACTAGATAAACAAAATATGGTATATCCATGAAACATAATATTATTCAGAAATAAAAAGGACTGAAGTCCTGATACATGCTACAACATGAATAAAAATCCTGAAAATATTCTACTAAATGAATAAAGACAGCAACAAAAGAGAATATAATGTTTGATTCCATTTATATGAAATGTTCATGTGTTAGATTTTCATTGCTGTGACCAAAATACCTAACATGAACATCTTGAAGGAAGAAAGATTTATTTTGGCTCATAGTTTCAGAGGTTTCCATCCATGGTCAGCTGGCTCCATTGGGCTAAAGCAGAACATCATAGTGGAAAGTTTAAAATCACCTGCAGAAATTGTGGTGCTCAGCTCATAGCAGCTGAGAAGGAGAGCAAGAGAAAGAAAGAGGTCAGGTATAAGATATATTCCCCAAGAGTTTGTTCCCAATGACCTACTTCTTCCCACCATGCCCCACCTACCTACAGTTTCCACCTCCTCCCAGAAGTCCTTTCAAGATGTTAATTCATCAAATGGATTAATCCACTGATGAGGTTAGAGTGCTCATGACGCAGTTACTTCCCAAAAGTCCCACCTCTGGACATTGCTGCATTGGGAGCAAGTCTTTAACAAAAGAGTTTTGGGGGGACATTCCAGATCCAAGCCATAACAGTCCATAATAGACAAATCCACAGAGACAGAAAATAAATTAGTGATTGCTGGGGACAAAGGGGAAATGGACAGTGAGAAGTGACTACCAATGGGTATAAGGTTTCTTTTGGGGGTGACAAAAATATTCTGAAATTAGATAATGTTCTGCTAATGGTTACACAACTCTGTGGCCTATACTAAATGTCACTGAAATGCATACTTGTTGAAAAAACAGATTTCAGGCTGAAGATGTAGTATGGTGGCAAAGAGCTTGCCTAACATGCGTAAGACCCTGGATCCCATCCTGAGCACTAAAAAAAAAAAAAAAATGAATTTTATTATATGTAAGTTAGATTTCAGTAAAAATTGTTATTTTAGAACAATTACATAATTATGTCCGTATTGAGTCACAGATGGGAAATAATTATTTACTCCTTTTTTGGTCCCAATTTCCAAAGGCTAGGAACTGTGAAACCCTCTGTTGAAAACTGAAGTTTTGCTGCAAGAAGAATTTTGAGAAGGCAAAATCTCTTGACTAATGCAGACAGAGAAATGTATGGGTTTTCTCCTATACTGTGTATGGACCAGCAGTAGATAAAGGTAAAGTAATTCTTGTCAATACAACTTTGCCAACGAAAGCCTTTACATTTTATGAGACATAAACTTAAAACACATTTGCACAAATCCAGCTGATTTTCTGTGTCTTTGGTTCCGGCTCTGAAGGTTAAGGGATAGATGGGTGGGAAGGACCCCTAAAGGGCAAAAGAGACAGTGACATGTGTGTCAGAGAAAGATACTCTAATGTATGAAGTTTTCTCCAGGTTTTAGACTCTTCTTGGGAAAGCTACAATTTCTCTTTTCAGAGCCCAGCACCACCCTGAGATAGCTCGTCTTCACCACAGTCTCTGAAAGCCCACATCACCTCGTGAAAGTCAATCAATCAAGACCCAAGTTATCTTTTTGCTGCTGCTGTTGTCTAAAAGACCATGCTGCTTGGGGCAATCAGTCAGAGTCTAGTCCAGGGATCTTTTAAGAAAAAGTAATCAAGTCTGTGTTTAATACTTAATTCCCAATTCAGTAGGGTATGTTAACGAAGACTGACTAATTTGGAAATTACAGTACTGTAGGGTGCAGTAGCACTGATTTCAATTCTCACACAGGAAAAATTCTACCGCTGTGCTTGCCCTCCCCTGCAATCACGGTGTAGCAGCCTTGTGTCTTTGAGAAACTGGGTTTTGGAAATACCGTTTTAAGAGGATTTCTTCTCTAGGAGTTGTTATGACAGGGTATATGCCTTAGAGGTCTACTTGGATAAACAATTAACACAAAAAAAATTGTTTTATAAACAACACTGGTTAGTGTTGGGCTGGGGATGTGGCTCAAGCGGTAGCGCGCTCGCCTGGCATGCGTGCGGCCTGGGTTCCATCCTCAGCACCACATACAAACAAAGATGTTGTGTCCGCCAAGAAGTAAAAATAAAAAAAAATTTAAAAAATTAAAAATAAATAACAACACAGCACAATACTATCACTACTTCCATTATACTACATATTACTACTATTCAGAGTGGCAGTAGAATCATAATTACATAGGGCTAAACTACAAATGTTTCTAGTAATCCATCAACTGAAGATAGCTGAATCATTTATTGTGATGACCAATATCACGGAGGGGTGAGGATGTTATGAAATGTGCTTCAAGAATGAAGATGTCATTATTTATTCACTTATTTTATTTATATATTTATATTTTGGTTTTCAGGGCTGGGGATCCAACCCAGGGCTACAATCATGCTAGGTAAGCGCTCCACCACAGAGCTACACCTCCAGCCCTATTCACTATTAATGGGCATAAATTCTAAGATGCTTTCCTACATTGGCGGTAAATTTGTGCTGACCTATATCACTGTCTTGCCAAGATTTTCTCATCAGGGAAATATTTGTGTGACAGATGAGGCATCTGAAATTTATCTCTCATTAACCAGAAGTAGGTCACCAGGGCTCCTCTACATGGAGGATATTGTCTACGAAGGTCAGGGTTGTGTTTCGGGTTGGGTCAGCCACCCAACAATGTCAGCTTCCCCCTCCCTTCCCTCATGCTTTCCTAGCCTCAAACTTGGTGACGTCTTATGATAGGGAGAAGAATAGAGATGGTTTGAGGCATAAATGAAAGGAAAAGAGCTTATTTTACTAAAAACCTAATAATCAGACTGAACTTACGAAAGCTTGATAGTTCGAAAAACAAAATGAAGCAATTTATACTACTTGATTTTAATACTTAGTAAAATGCTACAGTAATAAAAAAAAGTGGTATTAATGAGGAGAGACATATAGATATAGACTAATTAAACAAAACAGAAAGTATAAAATAGATTCATATATATATATGTATATGATTGAGTGATTATCAAGATGACAATATCATTTAATTGAGGAAAGATGGTACCAGAGTAGTTGGATTTCCATAGGGGAAAAAAACGAACTATATCTGTGGTTTGGATCTTATAAGTTCCCCAGAGTCCCATGTATTGAAGCATTACTAAGAGGTGGTAGAAACTTCCTCATTGGGGGGGGGGGGCATGTCCTTGAGGTGAACAGTGGAAGCCCAGCCCCTTTTCCTCTCTTTCTCACATCCTGATCATGAGGTGAGTGGTTTTGTTCCATAACATGCTCCTGCCACAGGCTCCCACCACAGGCCCAAGGCAACAGGGCCAACTGATTATGAAACCTCTAAAACTGTGAGCCAAAATAATTTTTTTATTTTTATAAGTTGATTATCTCTAGTATTTTTATAGTGAACAAAAACTGACTAATATAACCATACACACCATATACAAATTTAGCTTAATATGAAAACTAAAACTTTTAGAAGAGAATAGAGGAGAATACCTTTGTGATCTTGGACTAGGCAAGGATTTCTTAGAGTACACACAAACAACAATTAAAGAAACAAATTATTAAATTAGACTCCATCAAAACTTAAAACTTTTGATCTTTGAGAAAAAAGAGAAGACACAGAAACTTTGAATTTCCTTTCTTTTTTAATATTTTTTTTTAGTTGTTGATGAACCTTTATTGTATTCATTTATTTATATGCAGTGCTGAGAATAGAACCCAGTGCCTTGCACATTCTAGGCAAGTGCTTTACCACTGAGCCACAACCCCAGTCCCCTGGATTTCCTTTCTTGATGGTGATCTGAGGATATCATTGCAGATGATAGACAGGGTATCAATGAAATGATGGCCAACTGCTTAGACCACCCCAAACATGACCTATTTTTGATGCCTTGGGGGTATTCCTGTTCAACCACAAAAATAGTTATGAAGTCTATGACCAGTCACATGATGCACACAGAACAAAATAAGCTGAAAGTGAAGAGGCAATTGACTGGCATGAAGAGAGGAATGTGCATGACTCACTTTATGGGACTCATTCTTGATTCCAAAACCAAATGATGATGAGTCAAGGGGCAAAAAGATTATAGGCCATTTTATTTAGGAACCTAAATAAAATATAAGCTATCTAAATCCAAGTGTGTATTTAATAATTAATTTGCCATGATCAAGCTGGAGTTCTCTTGTGAATGCACGGATAATTTAACATCAGAAAAAAAAATAGAGCAATTTGCCACATTCGTAGATTGAAGGATAAATATTATACAATTATCTAAATCAATGCACAAAAATGCATTTGATAACGTTCGACATCTGTTTATGTTTTAAATAATTAGTAACTAAGAAGGGCTGACAGGCTGGGGATGTAGCTTACTGGTAGAGCACTTGCCTATCATGTGTGAGGCCCTGGGTTCAGTGTCCTTTATTATTTTAAAAAAGGGAAGAAAGAAGGGCTGATGACTTCCTCAAGGGTTATATACCCACTAACAGCAACACTTAATGGATGCATTGCCTTTAAGCTCAAGAACTAGAAAAAAAAAATGCCTTCTGTTTCCATTTAACATAGTCCTGCTCCTTCACATATTGAAGTATAACATTAGAAAAGCACTCTGAGGCAAGCATATAAAGCAGGGTTTGTTTCATAGGGGAAACAGACTTCTCCCAGGAGGGAGAAGGAGGCCATAGCTGGTATACTGGTATCCCAAGGAGGAGGGTCTACTGTCTTTTTTATATGTCCTAGGCTTCCTTTCTTCTCATGTTCTCTCCCCCTTACCTCTCTCCTTCCTGTGAAAGAGACTAGGCCCAGGAGATGCTTGGTGGGATGGCCCAAAGGTGAGAAGCAGGTAGGCTGGTGGGGCCAAGTTGGAGTGATTTGGGCAGGAAGGGGGCATAATTAACAACTCCCTGAAGGGAGAGGCAATCCCTGGAACAGGTTACATTAGCAATAGGTTGGAGCAGGGGCAGGTTATCTGGATAAGGGTGGAAGAAGAGCTCTGAAGGGATTTTAATCCCTCAGGGGACAGCCTCCAACTTCCTGGACTCACTCAAATTAGCCTCCTTGATGGGACCTAACTTGATTTACCTATCTGTATTGACTACCTGTCTAATTCTGGCTTCACTAGCAGGACTGGACATAGCTAATAGAAACAAAAAAGAATAAGATGTCGGAAGAGACAAAACTGTCATTATTGCAGATAGTGTGGATTACACTTGGAAAAATTTTAAAAATCAATATAAAAATTATTAGAATGAGTAAAATTGATTTAGCATGGTTACTGGATGTATGATTAATTTTAAAAATCAAAATTATTTCTCCATTTCAAAAAATAATCAGAAAATATTACAAAATTTAAGATATTTTTTGCAATTGTAACAAATACATAAAGTGTTTGAGATTAATTTAACAAACAGCACACAAGTCTTCCATGTAGCATACTTTTAGACTCTAATATTGGAGACAGAGGATAATTGGAATAAATGAAAATAAATTCTATGTGCTTGGATAGGACAATGTGATTTTTTTTTTTTTAGTTGTAGAAGGACACATTACCTTTATTTTATTTATTTGTTTATTTTTTGGGGGTGCTGAGGAGCAAACCCAGTGCTTCACACATGCTAGGGAAGCACTCTACCAATGATCTACAACTACAGCTCCACAGGACAATGTAATTTTAAATAAATAAAAATTTCCCCTAAATAAACCTATGTTTAAGGCATAGGTGGAGTTAGATAAAATAACAGTTAGATATTTTCTAGAAACTTAGTAAGTTTATGCTAATGTTCACATGAAAGCATACGTATCCAATAGACCATAGAATATCATACTGCAGTTATTATGGTTTAGATATGAGATGTCCAAAAAACTCATGCAGTAGACAATGCAGGAATATTCAGAGCTAAAAATGATCAGATTATGAAAGGCATAATCTAATCATGCCACTTGATGGATTGGTGATTTGAATATATTATTGGGTGTTAATTGTAGGAAGTGAGGCATGGCTGTAGGGTGTGCCCTTGAGGATTATATTTTATCCTGGCTCCTCACTTGCAGCCATGGGCTGAGTAGCTTTCCTTCCTGGTTCTCTTCTGCCATGATATTCTGCCTCACTTGCAGCCCAGAGCTGTGCAATCCCTTGACCATGAACTGAACCTCTGAAACTGTGAACCCCAAATTAAACTCTCCTCCACTAAGTCACAAAATATCACTCCAACTTGGCCCCTCACAAAGGAACAATTGAATAACAGCAATGAAAAATTACAGACATTAAACAAAATGGATCACTTCAAAAATAAAATGTTGAGGGCTGGGGATGTAGCTCAGTAGTAGAACACTTACCTGGCAAATGTGAGGTTCTGGATTTGATCCCTAGCAGCACAAAAAATAAACAAATAAACAATAAATTATGTTGAGCTCATTCGTAGAATGGTATAATTCCATCTATATGAAGTTTAAAATAGTAACCAAACCAAACCAAACTAATAACCTTGGCCATTTGTGGGTCAAAGAGGAGGTTATATTTGGGAAAGAATGCTGGAGTATCAATAATATATACAATTGGGTTTTTTTAATAATAATTTGTGAAACTGTATTTTTGTTTTGTGTGTATATTACATCTTAAAATGCAAATTTTATTTTTTGGCAAATTTCCAATAAATCCATTTTTTTAAAGTTTTAATTTTGATAAAAGAGAATAAAATGGACCATTTTCCATACCAGATAACATGACATAGTACAGAGCTATAATAGCTTTTAAAATTAAAAAAGGAGAGAGACTGGTTATAAATAGTGGAGAAATGCTACCCCAAATGGATAATTATAAAACTGATGCACAGGCAAATGTGGACTCCAGGTGGACTGAAGACCTAACTGGAAAAGATAAAAACCATAAGGTTAGCAGAAGAAAATCTAAATAAAAGTGGGGAAAGATTTATTCAAACTTTAAAAGCACTAATGAAGCAAAGTATTGATAAATTTGTTTACAAAACAATAAGGATTTCTACTTTAAAAAAATAACACAATGGAACCCATTAATGGACCCAAAAAAGATGAGGAGATAAGGTCAATACTAAGTCCAACAAGGAATTAGCCTAGAGTCTTCAAGGAGCACCTGCAAATGAAGAGGAGGATGAAGAAATCCCAGGAGGTGTGTTATCCCAGCTACTTGGGAAATTGATGATGGCTTGAGCCCAGGAGTTCAAGGCCAACTTGAATAGCAGAGCCGGACCCTGTCTCTAACAATAGAAGGAAGAAAGAAATCCTAGTAGAACCATGGGCAAAAATTTGAATAGCCATTTTACAACACGGAAACCTAAAAGGCTAACAAATGTATAAAGAGCTGTTTGAATTCGTTAATAATAAACCCCTTCAGCCCACACTTGAATCTAATGGTAATGATGGTTCACGATAATGATAAAAGGTACAGTAGGAACCCTAGTTAGGCTGCTCACCAGAAAGATCAAATGATTAGAGAACTGGAACTTTCTTTCAGTCCCATGTACTGACTTCCTGGGAGTGGAAGGGATGCTAGAGAATAAACTCTATAAAAATTGACTAAGGAGATTTGGAGAACTTCCAGGTTCATGGAGATATTAAGGTACTGGGAGTCTAGTGGGTTCCAAGGGGACAAAACGTTCCATATCCCTCCTCCACATGTCTGCCCTATGTATCTCTTCTATTTGGTTGTTCCTAGTTGTATTCTTTATAATAAGCCAGTAAATATCAGTAAAGTATTTTCCTGAGTTCTGTGAGCTATTCTAGCACACTATCTGCATGCTCTTCATAAGGATGGTTGTGGGAATCCCTCATTTATGGCTAGTTAGGCAGAAATATAAGATCCAGATCTTGCTACTGGTATCTAAAGTGAGGCAATCTTGTAGTACTGAGACCTTGAACTTGCGGAACCTGATGAGAATTCCAGGTGGAGTCAGAATGGAAATAAATTGTTGCACTTCCAATTGGTGTGGAGGATCTCAGACCTACCTATTCATATTATGTAATATTCTTTAGCAGCTTAATAATTGAATGGAAAATGAATTGGAATGATATGTAACAGAAATACAATAAAAAGCCCACAAATGGACCCATATAAATACATTCAACTGATCCTTGACAAAGGAACAGAGGCAATATGATGGAGTGTAATGGTTAATTTGGATTGTCAACTTGATTAGATTAAGAGATGGAACAGATTAAGAAGATTATGGATGGTCAGTGGCGGTGTGTCTAGGAATGATTGACATGTGGGATAGCCAACTGAAATGGAGACCCTCCCTAAGCATAGGCAGCACTGACCAGTAGGATGATGGCTTGGATAGAATAAAAGTTGGAAGAACAAGGAAGCAGCAGCAGATGCAAACTTGATTCTTCTTGAAGGGGGTTCTTGATTGCTGTGGCAATAGTCTGAGGACTCTCACTTATTCACTCTTCCAAAGTGGACTCTGATAGTGATTCTCAGAAGTCATTGGTGTCAGACTAGGGTAGCACCATTGTTCCCTCTTTTTTCTGAGGCTTCAGCCTCTTGGACTGCGCAGCTACTGCTTTTTCCAGCTCTCTAGCCTGCAGATGGCCGTTGTGGACTATCCAGCTTCTGGTCCCGTAAGCCAGCGTAATAAGTTCTCTTTTTATAATTATACTTCCTGTTGATTCTGTTCCTCTAGAGAACCCTAAGCCATGGAGTTAGGGTAAATCTTTTCAACAAATGGCACTTCAGCACCTGAACATCTACATGCAAAAAAAAAAAAAAAGAAGAAGAAGAATCTAGACACAGACCTGACACCCTTCACAAAAGTTAACTCAAAGTGGGCCAGAGATCTAAATGTAAAATACAAAATTATAAAACTCTTAGAAAATGACTAGGAGAAAACAGATGATGGCATTGTCACTTTAGATAAAAAACTCAAGATACAATCCATTAAAGAAGTCATCCATAAGCCGGACTTTGTTAACATTAAGAACTTCTGCTTTCCAAAAAAAAACAATATGAAGAATGAGAAGACAATTTGAGACCTGTGAAACACAATGCTGAATTATAAAAGCAAATTGCAGCACATTACTGACAATAATATATTATTAATGTAAAATTTTTAGGAGTGAAGGAGTGCTGTATTTTTGAGATTATAATAATAATTACAGCTTGTCTGAAGCTCATTATGTAGAACCAATTATTCTGCATGCTCTTCATAAGGTCATTGATTAATTCACCCACCCTGTGAGAAAGGCACTATTTTTTATTCTCTGTAGCAAATATGAGAATATACCACTCATATCTGCTGCTGGGTGTGTGGTTGACTGATCAACCCAGCTGTTGTGCTCAGAACCCAGCACCTCATTTACTCTGAAGTCACACATCCCACATGCTGTTCTCAGCTGGTGTGTGACTGTGGCAGGAATCTAAAGGCAGGACTCTCCTTTGATAAGGGGACTAATCTGATGTGTGACTTTGCCCAGTTAGAACATCCTCAGAAGTGCTGCAGTCTGAAACCGTGGCTCTCCAACACCTACCTCTTCCTCCTCTCTTGCTTCAGAGGGTCAGAACAACTCCACAGTCTGACATCTCTTCCCCAGTCTTCTAGCTCTGTGGTTGGCAGACTCTGTGATGGTCTCCAAGGATCCACCACTTCCTGGTACTCATATCCTTGTGTAACCTCTTGAATGCTGACTAGACCCAGGGACCTGCTTCTAGTGAATAGAATACAACAAAGCAAAACAAAGAGATGGGATTTTACTTCTGAGAGTAAATTACAAAAAAATTACAACTTCCATCTTGAACACTCTGTGAGTGTTCTCCTGTGCTATGAGGAAAGCCAGCTGCCATGTTGCAAATTACTCTTTGAAGAGAACCATGTGGAAAGGAACTGAGGAAGGTCTTTGAACAACAACTGGTAATGTCCAAGGCCCTCCTCAGTCAACAGTCCCTGAGGTACTGAGTTCTGACTGCAACCATGTAAGTGAAATTGGGTCCCAAAGTCAAGCTTTCAGATGAGGTCTCATCTGAAGACATGGTAATTTCATCTTGGTGACAGGGTAATTTCAGCTTTCTGAGAAATCTGAAACAGAGGAACCCAGCTAAGTCAATCACATTTTCTTCACATAGGATTCTTTTTTTTTTTTTTGTATTTGTGTGTGTGTGTGTGTGTGTGTATTTTACAGTAGAATGCGTTTAGACACATTGTATACAAATGGAGCACAATTTCTCATTCCTCTGGCTGTACATAGTTCAGAGTCACTCCACTAGTGAGATCATACATGTGTATAGGGTAGTAATGTCTGTCTCTTTCTACTGTCCTTCTCATCCCCACAACCCCATCCCTCCCCTGACTCCCCCCAGTGTGTGCGTTGCTGGACTTGAAACTGGTCACATGTTGGCAAAAATGGGATCAGGAGAGGTGACAGGACCATGGAAGAAGGAGGAAAAGGGCAAGTGAGAAAGAGAAAAGCATCCCTGCACAGATGGGAGCCACCCTGTACCAACAACGGGGCCTTAGGGTTGATGGCATTTAAGGTAGTCCATAATATTCTCCTGTTGAACATAAATAATCTTAGAGCACCAGTCCTGGATCAGGTCACTCTGTGTCCATGACAAAGTGAGACAGAACCAAAGCCACTCTATAATTGTGTCTGAATTTAACAAAAAGCTTTGTGGCCACTGGAAAAATCATAAAAATGATCAAATGTCCTTTCTCCCAGAAGAGTAACTGCTGGTTCTTTAGCAATTGAAACGTTAGTCCCTCTTCATTTCTCCTACCTTCTAGATAAAAATTATTAAAGACACTCAATCATAGAATGCTCTGCTTCTTATAGCACCAAACAATACCAGGCACCTATTTTCTGAAAGCCTTCCTCAAAATGCCCAAAACAAGCTGAATTCCTTGAGAAATATCCTTCTATCTCTTTATTTATGAGATTTACCCACAATGCTCTGTGATATGTGGTATCCCTATTTGCAATGAAGTGAGCCAATGAACCCATATAATCAGAATGTATCAATCAGATTACAGAACTTCCACATATTTATTTTTATATATTTATATTATTTTATGTGTGTGACAGGAAGATCAATAAACTAAAGGAAGGGTCACAGAGAGAGGAGGGGGAGGGAAAAAACGGGGAACATGAACTGAAATCAAATTCCATGCATGTAGGATTTTTTTCAAGATAAACTCAACTACTATGTAAAACTGTAATACTCTGCAAAAAAAAAAAAAAAAAAAAAAGAAAAAAGAAAAAGTCATTAAGCAAAACCAAAACACCTTGTTTTAAATTTCTTAGGAAAAAATGGAATCCACTACTTTTTAAAGAATCTTAGAATGGTCAAATTAGACGTTCCATTGCTTCCAAGTCTTTCTTGGGCCTGATAACTAAAGCTCAGGGGTTTGCATCTATGTGTCTTTATTACATGTTTGGGCAACATTCTTCCATCAAAATGATCCCCAGTTTCTGGAGTTAGTAGCACATGCTTATAATCCCTGTAATCCCAGAGGCTTGAGAGGCTGAGGCAGGAGGATCTCAAGTGAAAGGCCAGCCTCAGCAATTTATGGAGAACCTGTCAAAAAATAAAAAGGGCTAGGGATGTGGCTTAGAGCACCCATGGATTAAATCCCCAGTACCTCAAAATGAAATAAAAAACTCAAAACATTTTCCTGTCATAAATTTTTAACAAGAAAATCTGCATTATTATTTCCTATAAACAAAATCTTTGATAATTCAAAATAACAAACAGAGTGGGTTGGTGCCTAAAGAAGAAAATCTATTGTTACCCATAAAAGAACAGTAAAGTGGGGTTGGGGGAGTGCACACCTGTAGTCCCAGCTACTTGGAAGGCACAAGTTGGAGGATCACGTGAGCTCAGGAGTTCAAGATCAGCAACATGGTGAGATCCTGTCTCAAAAAGAAAAAGAAAAGAAGAAACGTTAAAGAATTGGGATGAACTTGGCTCATGGGAAAAAATCGAATCACATCAACTTGGCAAATGAAGTATCTCTGAAAAATCTATTCATAGCAGTTCTTGAAATTTCAGGTGATTTTTGTGTCTCTCTGAGACAGTACTCACTTCCAAAACTTTACTATTTTATTTATTTATTTATTTTATTTTATTTTTGGTACTAGAGATTGAACCCAGGGTGCTTAACCATTGAGCCACATCCCCAGTCATTTTTTAAATATTTTATTTAGAGACAAGGTCTCATTGAGTTGCTTAGGGCCTTGCTAAGTTGCTGAGGCTGGCTTCAAACTCACAATCCTCCTGCCTCAGCCTCCCAAGCTGCTGGGACAAAACATTCCTATTTTAAAGGAAAAAAAAAAACATATTTCCAAATGTTGAATAACTCATTACCCCCTTATTATCATTACCTCTTAGTTTCTCTATATGTTGCTCAGAAGTAGAAAGTACTGGAAAAAGAAATAAAATCACACTGATTATATTCTTGTCTTTTAAGGCTAGATTGACTTTAGTCTTCTTAGTTACATTGAAGCACACGACTACTCTGCAAACGATCCACATAAAATATGTTTTACAGTCTTCACTGGTGTGTTGACAATACAAAAAGATTTATAAAAAGAATCCTAAATAAAGTAGACCAGTAGTGGGCAAGTGTATTTTAGTTTGTATAAAAAATTAAAACAATAAACCAGGAGCAGTGACACATGCCTAGAATCCCAGCTACCTGGGAGGCTGACAAGGAGGATCACAGGTTCAAGGCCAGCCTGGGCAACTTTTTTATTTTTTAATTCTTTTTTGATTGTTAATGGACCTTTACTTAATTTACTTATATGTGGTACTAAGAATCAAATCCAGTGCCTCACACATGCTAGGCGAGTGCTCTACCAACTGAGCTACAACCCCAGTCCCAGTCTGGGAATCTTAGTGAGACCATCTCAAAATAAAATTTTAGAAAAGAGCTGGGGATATAGCTCAGTGTAGGGTATTTGCTTATGATATTCAAGAGAGATCCTGCATTCAATCCCCAACAACTAAAAAATGAAAAGTTTGAAGATTAAAATAATAGATTTGACTGTGCATAACATTTTAAATTGAAGTATTACACAATTAACCTTCATTATAGGAGTTGGAAGATTGGAAATAGGCTCCTTTTGTTACATGCCTTTAGCTCCATGTTAGAGATATCAAAGAAAAGTAAGAAATTTAATCACCAAGCAAATACTTTAAGAGAGATAAGTTTAAGGAGAGTCTAAATGGGTCTCGAAATGCATGTGCATAGAGCCAACGAGGCTGAGGTACCCCGAAGTAGGCCTGTGGACACATTTGGCAAGCATGGTTCTGACTGGCTTCTGCCCAGTTGTCCAGCCTTACTGAGATGGAGGGTCTCTGCCTCTCCTGAGTTTTGGATGTCCTGAGCCTCTTAACTTTCATAGAACAAACTAGAATTCAGGTACTTCACCATTGGAACATACATGGTTATGTGACTCAGATCTTTAACCCTGATTTCCTGGCTTTTAAAGTCATGAGAATTATTTATGTAACAATGAAAAACAACAAGATCTTCATTGAGTCTCCTCAGTGAGCAGCAACAAAGAACAATACAAAAGGAAAAATACCCTAATCAGGAGAAGGAGAAGGGTAAAACAGTGCTTCAATGTCATCAATGCCTTGTTACTATATAAATATGTATATATATACACACATATATGTATAGCAACTATATATAAAGATATATATATATATATATATATATATATATATATATATATATATATATATATATATGATTTAGGCATACTTATGAAATTAAACCGTTTTTTCCTGTGGACACACATCTGCAACACCTTTTGAAAGCAGAGAGGTTATGAAATATTGTAAACATGAAAATGGCATTTTAGGTGTGTTCTCTTTCAGGGTTAATGCACTACAGTTTTACTCAGTCTGTTCATGTGGTTAATTGCCTTCTGTTATTATTTTTTAAGCAAGAAATCCAGCCAGAGACCAATGAATCAAGGCAATTGCATTTGGCTTCCATTCCTTCGAATGGAACAGAGCCTCCTGATTGCAGTGAGGTTCAGCCCTCACTTGATGCCTTATCCGCACCTGTGCTTTCAATAACCTGCCTCAGGCCATCTATATAGGCAGAATGGAGGCATTAGGGCATTGTTTTGATAAACCAAGCCTCCAAAATGACGTGAAGGGGAAGCACATTTTCTAAAATACAATATGTTTACTAGTTTGTACAGGTTGGTTATAAACGTGTATTTTGTTAACTAGATGAACAATTGCTCAGTATTTCTCTTAGGATATTATCGTGTGATAATATGTGTGTGTACCTACTAGTTATAGAAATGAAAACCATGACTACAACCACAATGAAGTTTGAATCAAATCAAACTGGGTCTTAATATTTATACAACTGTTGCAGAGGTGTTTAGCAGCAGGATCACTTACTATTTCATGTGACTACTAAGTAGTATGGAGATGTCAATCAAACAAACTTGAAAAACAGACATTTCTGAGTTTCTGGGTTTTATCATGTTCACACAGATGCAGTTTTGGTGGGATAAACTAGAATGGAGATAATTCCCCCCACATCCTTGACGAGACTAGAAATTGTCTCTTTTTTTTGGGGGGGGGGTGTTTAACTCTGATACTTACAATGTTAGCTTTCCTTAAAGCTCTCCACACTAGGGCCCATCTGTGGTTTTCTCATTCAGCAATATACTTTTGTCAGTTCAGAAGTATCCTAGCTACAGTTTTCAGTTCAGTTCCTTCATTCAACATCATCCTTCTTACTGTATAGGATATTCTTGAATTATAATTCAGTGGCAGAGCACTTGCCTAGCATGCAAAAACTCCTGGGTTCAATCCCTAGTACCACACATACACAAAAATAAATAAAATAAAATAAAAACAGTATTCTTCCTTTTCATGTATATTTTATATATTTGTATCCTGTTAAGAGAAGAAACTTACATTTGAAGTCTTAACATAGAAATTTTTTAAAATTACATAATTTGGATAGCTCAACCCTGAAATTTTTTGTAGACCATATAACTGTATTACAGTGACCTTTTAGTGTAGTTTGTGTTACCTTATTTTTTTTAAACTATGAACAGACTAAAATTCTACCAAACTTGACTTATGGAACTGAAATTAAGCTCTAAAACTTCCTTAAAATAAATACGCAACAACAACAATTTATGCTACAAATATAAAGAAAAGCATAAGGGAAAAAAATCATTGTTTTTTTAAAGGAAAACAAGAATTTGCTTATCTGATGTTAACATCTTTAGTTATATATTAATAATACTGTTTATGCTGGATGCCCATGTTGGATTTGTAGTTTTGTTCCTGAGGGAGGATCATCTGGACCTGCATATGTTGGAAGAAATTCCAGAATGCTTGGGCTTCAGATCTAAAAGCAATAATAATAATAATAATAATAAATTAAAGAAATTGTAAGAATCCAAAAATCTTAAGGGACCCGTTGGTGCTTAAGGGCCGGTGTGGTGGCTCAGTGGTAGAGCACTTGCCTGGCACATGTGGGGTACTGTGTTTGATCCTGAGCACCACAGAAAAATAAATAAATAGAATAAAAATATTGCATCTATCCACAATTAAAAAATAAAAATTTTTTTGAACATAAGTACTAACTGATGATAATGGTTGCTTCCCTTGTCTCTCCTCAAGCTGGTGTTAGGACCTCTGTTTTCAGGCAGGACTCTTTACCCATTCCGTACCAAGTGCCTCTGAAGGCATCTTTGGTTGAGGAGGGCTGGGAGTGGGGTCCCAGGCTCACCTGAGTTTTCCTGCCCCAAGATTTAGGATCAGATATTCCGAAAAGCCCTAGTTCTTTTTTTTTTAACTGAGAACCATACCAGAGGAAAAAAAGAAAAAAACAAAACTAAGCACTGGAGCGGATGAGATTGTTCTACTCGACTGTCTAGAAGGAATGACATCACAGAGGACACCACTATCATGACTGTGACCACAGAAATAGTCTCCTAAAAAGAGCAAGGAATCCATGTCAATGTTTTCAGTTTACCTCTGCTTAAGTTCTTTTCTGTCTCATTCTGTGAAGGGAGCTTATTTTTCCGTCTTGGTTCGTGGAGTTCTTCTATTTTCCATTCATTTGTCATACTGAATCAAGTCTCTTGATTTTTGTGTCATCCCCTAAAACTTCAAATTCTTAGAATTCTTTTTCTTCTTTCTCTTTCTTGTCTTCGGGCTAGGTATTCTGGAATTGCCTCCAACATAGCAAGTCCAGAGCGTTCTCCCTGCTCCCTTGTCAGCACCATCAGTCAAACTACCTTAAAAAGAAGAATCCCACCCCTCTCAGGAATACAAGTGCAACCCAGCCCAGCGATGAGCACGGATGAACACTTATGGACGACGGTGATATCCGATGGGCAAACCATTGGTTCTCCTAGTTTGCTTGTGTTTTAACAAACCTTCTCAAGCCTTCTTCTGAGCTGATTTTTGCTTTATGTATTTTTCCTTATTTGTGCCAGATAACCAATATGTGTGTTTGTTTGCACATTCATTTATTTTGAGACTGTCCTAGGACTGAATTCTAATTTCAGAAGTCCTTGGATACAGAATTATTATCACAGTGTTGCACAACCTCAATTACCCAAACTAGATAAAAATAATCTTAAAATAAAATTGAATTATACTTCTAAAAAAAAACTAAGTTATAGTCAGAATCATTAGAAAACTATATTAAATAGAATAGCTAGAGGATTCTTTTCTTAGAAAGCTGATTTTGAACAACCAGTATTTTATTTATTGATGTTTCTGCTATACTCCTCAGAACCATTTTATAAGACAAAAGCTTAATTGAACTCTCTTATTTCCATATTCAAATTACTTTCAAAGATTCCCCAACAATAGCACACGCAGTTCTTAAACTTGGTCCTTGGTCCATCTACAGAGAATTCTCATCCAAGGGTATTTTTGTTTGTTTATTTTTTTTTTAATGTTTAGTAATAGTTTTATTGAGGCACAATTTATAAAAAATAAATCATACATAGTCAAGGTATATAACTTGATAGTTTTTTCTTTCTTTTTTAAAAAAATATTTAGTTCTTAGTTGTAGTTGAACACAGTACCTTTATTTTATTTATTTATTTATTTTTATGTGGTTCTAAGGATCAAACCCAGGACCTCATACTAGGCGAGCACTCTACTGTTGAGCCACAACCCCAGCCCTAATCCAGTGGACTTCTATTCTTCCCTCCCTTATTGTGAATTAGCATCTGAATATCACAGAGAGCATTTGGCCTTTGGTTTTTGACACTGGTTTATTTCACTCAGCATGATAGTCTCCAGTTCACTGGCAAATGCCACAATTTCATTCTTCTTTGTGGCTGAGTAATATGTATACTACATTTGTGATATACCACAAATGTGTATACCACATTTTCTTTATCCATTTATCTGTGGAAGGCACCTAGGTTGGTTCCATAGTTTAGCTATTGTGAATTCAGCTGCTATAAACATTGATGTGGCTGTGTCACTATAGTATGCTGATTTTAAGTACTCAGTTTATATATAAACTGAGGAGTGGGATAACTGGATCAAATGGTGGTTTTATTATAAGTTTTCTGAGGAATCTACATAGTGCTTTCCGAGAGGTTGCACCAATTTACAGTCCCACCAGCAATGTATGAGTGTACCTTTTCCCTCACATGCTAACCAACATTTACTGTTACTTGTACACAACATTTATTGTATTCTTGATAATTACCATTCTAAATGGAGTAAGATGAAATCTCATTTTAATGTGCATGTCTCTAATTGCTAGAGATGCTGAACATTTTTTTCATATATTTGTGGACTGAACATCTTCTGTGATGTGTCTGTTCTGTTCTTTGCCCATTTACTGATTGGGTTATTATTTTTTTCATCCAAGGTTTTCTTAACTCAACAAATTATAGCTACATGGGCTGGGGTTGTACCTCAGAGGTAGAGTTCTTGCCTACCATGCATGAGGCACTGGGTTCAATCCTCATCAACACATTAAAAATAAAAATGAAGATATTGTGTCCACCTATAACTAAAAGATAAATATTTTTAAAAATTATAGCTACAGAAAATTTTAGTGAGGCATATCCAGATCTCCCCCCACCCTGTTTCCCAGGCTGGCTTCAGTCTTCTGGGCTATTGCAATCCTCCTGCCTCAGCCTCCTGAGAGGCTAGGATTACAGGCCTGAGCCACCATAACTGACTCATATCAAGATTCTTGATGGACTCAAATACTCCATCACTAACCCCAATGCTGGAATCTATGGTAAGTGTTCAGTCACCACAGAGATAAAACAGACTTCTCCACAAAGATCTCTGCCCACAGAAAAAGAGCCAATTGCTCTAAAATACTTTTAAAAGAAAAAGGACAAAAATAAGAAAGAAAAGAATGGTTTCCATTTCAATTAGAAGCCTAAATAGGAAACTCTCTCGGCTAAGAAACATTAACTTCTTCAGTTTTATCATATCATAGGTGTCAGTCATCTTTTTGAAATGAGGGAGAGAGGTTTGCTCTATTGTAACCAGATGGAAGAAAGAAAAAAAATGAGGGTTCCTATAGGCAGGTATGTAGTTTTGTGTAGGAAGACGCGGAAGTTGCAGTCGGATGGTTTCTGTTTTCTCAATGAATTATGAGGTTTGAGCATCATCTGGAGAATGAGAGCCCAGGAGAGGGCTGGGGCTTTGCAGGAGAGTGGGAGGCATGAAATCAAATTGGGCGACCAGAAACACAGCGGGAGTAAGAGGCAGCACAAGATGTAAGAAGTCTGTGACTGTGAATTTAAAGTGAAAGTGTTTACCTGAGGTGTCTGGTCCAAAAAATGTCCAGCGGCTCAGATGGTAAAAGAAAACTTTCAACCATAATTGTTCCCCCAGCATCCCTCTCCTCACCCCTTTTTATGAGTACAAAGGGAGAGGAGGCGGGAAAGAAAGGAGGTAAGAGGGAGTTATTAAAATGCTAGATCATGGAATCCAAATCAGCCAGGAGGCAAGTAAGATGAGAGGGACCAGGGTGGGGCGAGGTCAGTCATAGAGCATCTGCCCGGTATGCTCAAGGACCTGGGTTCAATGTCCAGTGATGGAGATATATAGATATAGGTATAGATATAGACAGAGACAGAGACAGAGACAGAGATAGAGATTGATAGAGAGAGAGACATCTGAGACTGTGTCGTGGGCACAGATCAGATGCCCCAGGAAGTTGAGGAGGCAGGGTTACTAATAGGAAGTGGTGGTTGGAAAAATGAATACTGAAAACACAATTTCAGAAGTGGAAATATTTTTAGATATTTTTCACATCCTGGTTGTGACCATGAGAAGTGGTTGCTAGGGATTAAGTAGAGGAAAAAGTCATTAGCCATGTTTCAGACCCTTTTTAGCCTTACATTTTCAATATGCTATTAATAACGTGTAGGAATGAATTTTATTTTTGTATCTTGTATCTGATGAACTTACTGCATCTAATTGGTGCTAATGATTTTAAAGTTGATTTCTCTTGGATCGTCTAGGGAAATAATCATATCACCTGGGAATTGGTGATGAGGTGTTTCCCTTTTCTGATGATTCAGCTTCACTTATTCTTCTTGTGTAGAACATCCAGTAAAATGTTGAACAGAAATTGTGATTACTCTGGTCCATTTTGGTCCAAAATGCTTCTACTATTTCACCATTAAATGTGCCATTAGCTATGATTTGCTGCTATATTCTTTTTATCAAATTAAGAAGCTTCCTCTGATTTTCAAGGTATTAAGGTTTTGTTTTAATTTTTGTTTTGAAATAAAAAGGTGGCCAGGCAGGGTGGCAAATGCCTATAATCTCAGCAACTTAGAGTTTGAGATAGAAGAATCATAAATTTGAGGCCAGCCTCAGCAACTTAGTGAAGCCTTAAGCACTTTAGCAAGACCCTATCTCAAAATTAAGAAATAAAAAGGACTTGGGATGTAGCTAGTGGTAAACCATCCTGGGCTTAATTCCCAGTTAAAAAAAAAAAAAGAAAGAAAGAAATCAGGAATGTGTTATACTTTATCAAATGCTTTCATCATTTATTAAAGTAAACATATTTCTTAATCTCTTAATACGATAGATATTATTATATTTAAAATATCAGTGCTATTTTGTGCAATTCAACAAATATTTTTTCAGTGTTTCCCATATGCCAGGTCCCAATTTAGACAAGGTATGGGTAAGCATAACATTTTGTTAAAGTCCTGCCTTCATTCAGTATACATTCTAATGGATCCAACTCAGCACTTTGCTTCAAGGGATTTATTCAACATATTCGTGCTTAAAATGTGCACAGGCGCAAAAGTATCACTAGAGCTATTTTATATGTTGAAGAAAATCCAACAACGGGTGAGTGAGAAAGAATGGTGGCATGTTTGTATGTAGAAGACTGTGCAACCCCTAAAAGAATGAGAGCAACACATGTATTTTGACATAAGTTGCTTGAGATGAATTAATTTAAACACACACACACGTGGCAGAGCCATTGAGTAACAGATGTGGATGCCCATGATAGAAGCTTATGGAAAAAGAAGTGAAGGATATAAATCAAATTATATCCATGGTGGTTATCTCTGGGGAGAGAATTGGGAATGGGAATAAAGTGACCTGGAAAACATACCCCCCCATACATTTTTGTATCATTTAAACCATTTGTAATGGTCATTTATTTGTGTATCATTTGTGTCATTTTAAAAACAGAGCAAGGAAAAAAAATAGCATGGAATTGCTGTGAAACCTGCAAAATTTTGACAGATGGTCTGTCAGAACTTACCAGGGGAAGGAAAAACGCAAGCATTGGGAAAATAACAGGAAAAAAATATCAGGTCAATCTCCTCGGTTAATTAAAACTAAAAAAGACAAGCAAGAGAGAGGTAGAAAAACAATTTAAATAATTAGAATCTAAAACAAAAGGAGAGGATCGCAGAGACCTTGGGGAGCTGTAACTGTGAGCATAGTCCATTACATCTGTGATTTATGAAGATCATTTTGTCAAAATCAGAGCGTCACGAATCTTTCTTCCAGCTCTATTTCAGAGAGGCTGGAAGGCATCGTTTTCATTTTAACACCCAAGAGGAAACAATCATGAGCCAAGAAAGATTTAAATATCCTCGGAGACGAGAGTTTTGCTTGCCAACTTTTAAGGAGCCAGAATTTACTTGTCATGATGAACCAAGATCCTGAGAGAACAAATTCTCAAAGAGAAAGGCAGGGACTTAGCAGAGTGATATCTGCAAGTCAGATGTTTTTTTGTTTTTTTTTTTTTTGAGTCTATTTTTTTTTAATTTTTATAGTTTTAAATTTAAAAAATTGGGGAGGGGGGTGGGGAGGGAATACAGGCTGTTCTAGACAAAATCAGATCACACCTGGCAGCTTTCTGAAGGTTCAATTGTCCATTTCACGGAGCTTGTCTTATTCTTGCATGTTGCCTAGCAGTTTGTGAAACACTCCCTCGCACATTATCTCAGGTGGTTCTCACAACAAACCTAAGCCTGGTGCAACTGATCTTCTTTTATGAGAGAAGAAACTGGGCTCAATGAGTAGTGCCACAGGCTCCCGGGTGAGTGGCGTGGCTGGGATGCCGATCTCTGTCTGCTGACTCATGTGTTCTCGGCTGTAAGGATTGCCAAGGTGGTGAGTGACAGGCAATGTCTTTGATCTTTCCCTGAACGGCATTTATGTATTAGTGCAAGAGAAAGCACGGAGTTTGGGATGGAGTAGAAGACCTGGGATAAAAAGTAATGTGAAAGAAGCTTGGGGAAGCAAGTCAAGGAGGAAGTGAATGAGCAGTCTTGATTTAATCAGAGGGTTTTGTCTCTGTTATGATTAGACATACCAAATGCGACGGTAGAACTCTGAAAAGGGAAATGCCACGAAGAAACTGTGTTTTAGGGAAATTATTTGAAGTATTCAGCATAAGAAGAAACATAAAGATGGTGTATTACAAACACGGAGACTGGAGCCATACATTAAAGGATGATGAGATTGGAGATATCAAGCTCAGGGAGAAGAGCCATTCAGAATGAAGAATGTTAATGAAGAATGAATAAAGGTTAGATGCAAGGTTTTATATCAAGAACAACAGACTGAGAGAGGCTGGTGAATAATGGAAACGTTGACACGGCACGTAAAGATGACCCAATCAATTACTAATATGTAAAGAAGTTTCAAGTATCAATAATTAAGGGAAACCCTTGTAAGAAAACAGTGGTAGGCAAGCATCATGGTGCATGTCTGTAAAATCCCAGTTCCTCAAGAGGCTGAGGCAGGAGGATCACAAGTTCAAGACCAGCCTGGGCAACTTAACCAGACTCTGTCTCGAAATTAAAATAAATAAATAAGAAGGACTGGGGATGTAGTTCAGTGGTAGAGCACTTTGCTCAGCATGTGTAGGCACTGGGTTCAATCCTCAGTACTGGAAGCCCCCCTGCCCCCCAAAAAAGGGAAGAAGAAGAAAAGAAAAAATAAAGTAAGAAAAGGTAGAGAAGATGGGCACAAGCAATGTGGTCCCCACAAATCTGATAGAAAGAGCCCAGAATGGGTGAAAACTGTCAGCTGCTCAGGTATGGTGGAGGCAAGGTGAGGGAGAGCCAGGGTGTAAATGAGGAGCAAGAGCAGAGATAAATTCAGGGTAGAAATGAACTCCTAGAAGGGACTGCTAATTACTAGTCAAGGATAAAATTGGCAACTGGCCAAATTAGAGGTAAATGTGGTGTGAAGAGGAAGAGGGATCTTTTAGGGGGATCCACACCATAGAAGTGGTCAAATGTGAGGGGCAGATCAGGTCACTTGGAGTAGCACGCTGATTTTGAAGTCAATGCGGATCTGGATTTGAAATTTGGCCCTGACGTTATCTAGTTGTGTGGTATTGAAGAAGGTACTTAATGATTTGGAGCCCAGTTTCACCCTCTACAAATAGTCATCTCCTAGTGTTTTTCTGTGGTAGTCAGCTTTCCGTGACTATAACAAACTATCTGAGAAGATCAACTTAGAAAAGGAATGATTGACTTGGGCTTATGGTTTCCGAGGTTTTTAGTCCATGCTCAGCAGCTCCATTGTTTCTGAGCCTGTGGTGAGACTCATGGTAAAAGAGTGTAGTAGAATCCCAGCAGCCAGGGAGGCTGAGGCAAGAGGATCAAGAGTTCAAAGCCAGTTTCAGCAAAAGTCAGGTGTTAAACAACTCGGTGAGACCCTGTCTCCAAATAAATACAAAATAGGGCTGGGGATATGGCTCAGCGGTTGAGTGCCCCTGAGGTCAATCCCTGGTATTCCCCCCCACCCCCCCAAAAAAGAGTGTAGCAGAGCAGAGTTGCTGACCTCATGGCAGCCATCAATCAGGGAGGTGCAAGAAAGAAGCTAAGGATAAGATATGGTCCCCAAAGGCAGAACCCTAAGGACCTACTTCCTCCAGTTGGGTCCACCTCCTACAGTTTCCAACCTCCCAATAGCTCATTTAATTATAAACTCATCAATGGATCAACCCAGTGATAAAATCATTGGCCTCATAATCCAGTCTCATCCCAAGAATACCATCTCAGAACATGGCTGCCAATATTGTTAGTATGAGATGCAGAAACTTGTATGGGGGTATAGGACTGGATTACATTAGGCCTCCAAGGCACTGTAGTTCTGAGGGAATAGGATATGGTAAGCAAAAATGTAGAAACCGCAGAACTCAACATTCAGGCAGAAGAGGGCTGGAGAAATAGAGTTTCATACTTCTAGAAGATACCATCAACAGTCCTGTCAAAGAGGATAATTCTATCCTTAGCTGCTGAATATCATTTCAATTTGGATACCATGTTTATTACAAAATGAATACATACGATCCATGTTATAGTTTGGATCTGGAATGTTCCCTCGTAACTCACATGTTGAAACATGGTCCCCAATGCAGCAAGGTTCAGAACCGGGGTTTTTAGGTAATGATTGCATCATGAGGGCTCTGACCTCATCAGTGGATAAATCCATTTGAGGAATCGATCCATCCATAGCTAAATGGACTACTTGGCAGTGGGACCTAATTGGAGGACATAGGTCACTTGGGGTCCTGGAAGGATCTATTTTTTCTCCAGCCCCCTTCCTGCCTGCCTCTCTAGTTCCGGGTTGCCATGAGCTAACAGTTTCCTCTATCTTGTCCTTCTGCCATGTTTCTACCTCAGAGCCAGCAGACCACGGACTGACTCCCCTGAAACGATGAGCCAAAATAAATATTTCCTCCTCTAAGTTGTTCTTGTCAGTATTTTGGTCACAAAGATGAAAAACTGGCTGACACAGAAAATATAAATATTGAACTAAAATATTTATGCACTTCCACACGGGAGAGAGAACTGGTGTTAAGATTGTGGGGTAATTCCCTATTTTTATTTTATATATGCTTCTGTATATGGGAGTAACAAATTGAATCCTACTGGTTTGCTTTTCCTTTTTTTTTTTTTCTATTTTATTTTATTTTATTTTTGCAGTACAGGAGATGGAATCCAGTGTCTCACAAATGCCTAGGCACGCACTTGACCACTGAGCTGTATCCCTGGTCCCCTTTTTAAAATAGGGTCTTCAGTTACTGAGGCTGGCCTTAAACTTGCAATCCTCTCGCCTCAGCCTCCTGAGTAACTGGGATCACAGGGGTGCGCTTGCCACTTTTTTTTTTTTTTTCATTTAACATTACATTATAGCTTTTCTTCATATTCCATCACAAGGGTATGCTTTACTTTATGTATCAAATTCTTTACTATTAAATATTTGAGTGTTTTCAATTTTCCCTAATACAAATGCTGAAGTGATATTAATATCTACATCGTTTAAAACATTTGGTAGCATTCTATTGTGGTGCTAAGACTTTTTTTTATTAATTCAGCCATTTAATCATCTCATATTTGAAATTTTTATATTTTTTCTTTCTTTTTGACTCTTCTTGTTAAAACAATGTTGTAATAAACATCTCTCTATTTATATGTGTGTGCTTTACTGGGATAAATTACTTAAAAAAAAAAAAAAAGAACACTTCATATAACAGCCATCTGATTTACCTCTTACCTCTGGAAAGTTTGTGTCAGCTTTCTTCCCCACTAGCAGAGCCCAAGTGCTCATTTCAACACTTCTGCATTGTTAATGAATAATGATAGATTTCTTAAATGGTTGCCAGCGGGAGGGGAGGGGGGATAGTAGAGGATAGGAAAGGCAGCAGAATACAACATACACTAGTATGGCAGTAGGTAAAAACGTGGATGTGTAACCGATGTGATTCTGCAATCTGTATACGGGGTAAAAATGGGAGTTCATAATCCACTTGAATCAAATGTATGAAATATGATATGTCAAGAGCTTTGTAATGTTTTGAACAACTAATAATAATAATAATAAAAACGGTTGCCAAATTGCTGGTCATAACAATGGGTTTTGCTTTATTGTTTATTTATTTGATCACTAATGAGGATGCACACTTTTAATTTCTTACTCACCATTTGTTTTTCATAGAATTACTTGGGCAAAATATGACAAACACAGAAGCCTATTTTCGAGTACCCGGAACTTTCTACAAGAGTTTGCTTGGTTCTGTTTCTTTTGAGGCTTATATCTGGGTAATGGAAGCATTTGGCTTCAACTCTGAATAGTTCTTCATTATTTAAATGGTGGGATGGAAACCCTGAGTAGATATCTGAGATGCTGTAACAGAGAGTACTCCTACTTGTTCTTCATCATGCTTCATCCAAAGGCTAGGGTGGCCAGACCATGTATAATATATTTTTCTACCAGCTCTAAGTAAGTTCCATCACTTTAATCAAGTTTGAAAGAAGACATTGGACATAAGAAGTGTCGTCTGGAATTAATTTTCCAACAAGACAACTTGTACATTTCTTTCTCGTTGGCTGGTTGTAACAGTAGAGAACTGTAGGAATGTCAAACAGTAACCATTTTATTTAGTTGGATGAGAACTCAGAGATCACTGCAGTGAGAACCTTTGATTGCCCGAATTTCTCTTCTGAGAACTCTTCCCCACACTTCTTTCGCCTGAATTCTACCTCAGTGATCAGCAATAGATTGATTATGTTATGGACAACTGCCTCCAAGTAGATCAATACCAATCCTTAGGAAATGAAAAATTCTACTGCTAGGTACCTGAACTTACTGACTAATAGAAATCTGGAAGCTCGGTCAGCATGCACAATGTCCTGGCTTCAATCCCTAATATCACAAGAAAAAGGAAAAGTTGTTCAGACAGTCAGGTTTTTTGCCATATGGCTTGAGAAACAGAGAAAGTTGCTCAGCAAGCAGAGAGAAGGTGGCAGTTAAGAAATGGTGCAAAATTTTTCCTTGATTAATGATGATGTTATAGGCTCTAGTTCCAGTCCACTGCTGACATGTGTCCCTTCCCCTCCCTCCCTCCCTTCCTTCCTCCCACCCCCTACCTCCCTTAGTGCTGGCAAGGGTTCCTTTGTACTTCTTGCAGAAAGTTTTGAAAGATTTTCCTATTAAAAATCCCCCCAAAAAACAAACAAACAAACTCTCCCCATTTGGGATGAGGAAAATGTTCTGGAATGAGTGTGATAGTCATACAGTTTTGTAAGCATACCCTAGATCCTCTGGATGGTACCCTTTTAAATGGCAAATTTCATGCTATGTGAACTAAATTTCTGTAACAACAAAAGCAAAAACAAATACTTAAGACATGGCCATGGTAATACATGTTTACATTATATGTAATAAAATTAAGGTTAGGAATATAGCTCAGTGGGTAGAGCACTCCCTAGCATGCACAAGGTCCTGGGTTCAATCCCTAGCACCACAAAAAATAATAACAATAAAGTTAGATTTTTTGATTATGTAATATAGAAAAGGGGAAAAAATTCACCCAAACTGGCATATTAAAACAACTCTAATTCTATTACTGAAGAATTTGGTTCTTTAATTAAGGCCTTGCTACTTCCCCAAACTCCTACTAATAAGTAAATATATTTTTGCAGGGTTATATATATTAAAAAAAAAGTATTGGCCATTCATTCCTTCGGTTAACTTGTCTGATGAGCAACAATTACCTTTTAGGGCCATGAGAGAAAATACGATGGAAGATTGTTATGTGATTTTTCATGTGGACAATTGATGGAAGAGATAATGGTAAGAAGGTGAGCAATGGTCCAGAACAGCTAGAGGGTAGCACTGGCGTTAGGGGTCATGATGGGATGGTGGGCGGGGGGGAGAAGAAAGAGGGGAGGAAGAACAGTGTCAAGAAAGGACAAGTCCTCTGTGGGGTGGGAGCGCCTCCACCACCCTACCCCCCTTTGCAGTGTCTCCATATTGGATCCAGCCTGTTCTCCTCCTTCTGAGAATCTGTGTTTTCCATGAAAATTAATGTCAAAGACAAATCTTAGAACAAAGCTAAATTATTAATGGTCCTGAAAACAAAATGGACCTTTTATCTCTCTGACAACGCACTTGTTCTCCTTTGCTTGTTAACTGTGAGTCACATAGCTTCCATTTCTCTTTGTTCTCCAAGAGGTACATGAAGAACTTCTTGAATTCTTGCCATATTAAAGAATGATAGGATGGGGTTTCCTAAATGCAGTGTGATTGATGGTAAGCCTTCCTTACACTGCACAATCAGTCAAGCAATAAAATGTCACCCAGGCAGCCCCTTTTCCAAACAAGGAATCTTTTAAGAAACCACAGTGAAGATAAATTCTTCAGAAATTGTGTTTACTAATCTTTAAAAGATAATTAAAATTAATGTTTCCATATGAAATTAAAGTGAATATATTCTAGCAGGTGTAGGATTAATAAACTGCATAGACAGTTTAGATAACCTGTTACTTCCTCAATAAAAGATTTGGGGCCGGGTGTGGTGGCATGCCTGGAATCCCAGCAGATCCGGAGGAGGATCACAAGTTCAAGGTCAGCGTCAGAAACTTACGGAGGCCCTGTCTCAAACTAAAAAATTAAAAGGGCTGGGGATGATATAGCTCAATAGTTTAGTGCCCCTGGGTTCAATCTTCAGTACCCGCCCCCCAAAAAAAAGGTTTGTCATAAATTTGTTGGAACCCGTTGTCACAGTCTGTGTAAATAACCTCCTATGAGTAATGATAGGTAAACGAAATTAGCTACTGCTTGAGATAAAGCCAGCTGTATTGACGAATGCAATGGTTATATTAGGTGCTAAGATATCAGTATTATAAGAATACTAGCTAAGAAGGGGACAAGTGCTGGGGAGTGATGCTGGCTAAATTATATTGTCATATTGCCTACACATACAAATATGCAACAATAAGTCCCATCATTATGTCCAACTATAATGCACCAAAAAATGTGGAAAGAGAAAAAATTACAAAAATAAATAAATAAAGCTAGTTTAAAAAAAAATACTAGCTAAGATTTACTGAATGCTTACTGTGTTCCAAGATTAGTTCTATATGTTTTATTTGTATTAACTCAAAGTTTTACCAAACCCTAAGAGATAGATATGATTAGTATTTCAATCTACAAAATCAGAAAACTAAGATGCTTAGCTTGGTAAGGTAGTAGCTTCATAAGTAAAAAGAAAAATATGCTAGGATATTTCAAATTTAAGGTAAAATTACATAAGCTTGCTTAGTTGCTCTCCTCTCCCTAGAGATTCTCTTTCCATTCAATGTTAGAACTTGGAATTTCTGGGATTTTTCTCATGATGTCAGCTCTAAGGTATGTTACTTTAAGTGCTTGTCTGAATCGTGACTCTGTGTGAATACTTGGGTATAGATCTAGAATCTCTTAAGACTAAAGCAAGCTCTGATGTTCTGTTCTCATGACCTAGAAGCCCCAGTGAGGAACCTGATTGTATTCAGAGTGCAATGACAAGCCATCTGAACATTTTGAACAGAGAAACATCATGACATGACTTTTGCTTTTCATAGATCACAATGACTGATGTGTAAGAAAAAAATGGGCTGGGGTGAGGGTAAGGACTGAAACAGAGAAACTAATTAAAAAGTCATTGAAATAGTATAAGCAAGAAGGAATGATGGTCTAGATAAGGAAAGAAGAGGTGGTGGGAAGTAGTAGATTTTCAAGTATATTTTACAACTTGAACCAATAGAGTTTGCTGTTGGCCTACCTTCAAATTTGTTGACCTTAGAAACTGAAAGGCAGGTTTTCTATCTAATTATATGGAGAAGTCTATGGTACAGAGGGCAGAAAATCAAAGAGTTTTGTTAATATGTTATTTTATTAATTAGTTAATGTTTGAGGCAGGGTCTTGCTGTGCTGCACGGATGACCTTGACCTTAAACTCAAAGGATCCTCTCTCCTCAGCCTCCTGAGTAATTGAGACCGCAAGTGAGCAACCACCAAGTCAACTTTTTTTTTTTTGCGGGGTGGGGGGTTGGGGGGTATTTAAAATTTGAGATGCCTGTAAGACATCCAGGTAGCAACGTAAAGTAGGCATTTAAATATCTGAGTCTATAATTTAGGGAAGAAGAACATTTGGTTTTTGCTTCCTTCCCCCCACTACACTCTCAGGCAAAGATTTAATGAACTCACATCAAGCTACAAGTTGTGGGGAGAATTTGATATATTTTCCCCTTAGAAATATTTTGATTTCAGTAAGGATCAAAGTGGTGTGCCCTTTTCTGAAGACAAAATTCCTGATATTCATATCATTCCCTTTGCAAAGAAATAAAAATGCTGCCTGAGCTGAACAAAATAAATAGCTATTTCTGGTGCCTGCATGGTTAATCCTCATGAGAATTTCAGTGTCAAAGAAGTAGACATCCTTAAAGAAATGTCAGTGTCTTGACATATTACCACTTTGCAAAAGAAATGTCTCCATTAAATATGTTCTTAGATTGAACATAGTTGATAAGATTTGTCTCTAACTTGCTTCTTTATGCTCCACAAATTACATTAATTTTTTTAGTGTAGATGGAAAGAGGAATGTAGCAAATATTTTCACAGGCTGAAACTTAATCAGGAAATATACAACAATGCAAAAAGCGGAATGTGTGAGAAAAACACAGTATACAAAAATGTTTTAAAGTCATATATTTTTATGTGCAAAAAAGCCACAGATTTTCCTCCTAAAGTGTACTTGTATATCTGGCATTCCATTTAGAACAGAGTGTTGAACATTTCAAAGACATAATACTTTTACAAAATAATTTGTACAACTAATTGTTCTCTAAAACAGCCTTTTGGAAGTGAGAAAACTTTTTTGCAAGTGAAAAAAAAAATTTGCTCCAAAAGTTAAATGATGTGACTAAGATCATATAGTCAAGCAATGGTTTTAAACCAGGATTTCGTCTAGGTCTTTGGATTCCACATCATGCTGCTTCTTTGTATTTTTTTTTTTTCTTCTTCTAATCCATAATGTCCACTCACATTTGACCAATTTTAGTTACTTTGTACCAAGAGAGGCTTTTTCAAGATAAAATACATTGCCCTTGTCAAGATATTTACCTTGACCAACAGTCAAAGAAAAATCCAATGCTTGCTACCAGTCTGACAGAAGAAAGAAAAGAACTTGTCTCTGAAGGTCATTTGTTCCTCTGTCTCAGGAGACTGGGGAATTGGAGCTCCAAACTTTGGTTCTGTGTTCCAACAAAAGAAAACTTAAAGTCAGACATCAAAAGTCATGCAAGAGAACTTTATTAAAAGTGAAAGTCAAGTAAAAGCAAAGTAAGGCTTAAGCAGAGAACATGCTCAAGAGAATTGCAAAGGAAACAATTCCTCCTGAATTTATCACTGTTTGATGTTTGCGGGGAGCTGGGGATCACCTTCTGCACTCTTTGCTGATCAGGTGCTCATTTTCTCCTCCACATCAGGCAGAGGAGTTTTTTGTTTTGTTTTGTTTTGTTTTTGTTTTAACCCTAATTGGTCCTTTCCAGAACTGTCAATGGTGGCCATCATCTACAAGTAGATCCCATGTTAATGTGGGCTTTAGGGTCAGTAGCCTGTGCTACCAAAGGAATCTTCCTTCCACGACATCTGGACACACCTATTGCTATAACCCTTAGCTTTACGTGGATTCTATCAAGAGTCCCATGGATCCTTCTTTCTTGACATATTTCCCCAGTTAGCTCATTTTTCTTCTGTTTTCTACAAATTAACTGAAGTAGTTTAAAGACTCTAAAAGAAGTAATTTTTTATTTGTTCTAGTTAGTTATACATGACAGTAGAATGCATTTTGATACATGGTACATAAATGGAGTATATCTTCTCATTTGCCTAAAAGTAATTTAAAGAACACCTGTGACCTTGCTGTGCATTTTGTTCTCATTACTAGCTACTACCCAGCACCTCAGTCTCCTCTATTTCTATCTTCTACTACTACAAATTGCATTCAGATCTCTATCGTGAACACAATTTCTTTTATCTCACTGTACATAGTTATTGCTGGGAGCCATCAGCCAAGTAGGTATGACAAATTCCTTGCCAGCTTACTCCCATGCTGTCTAGTGGAAGGACTTCTGAAAGGTGACCTTGCTCAAGGACCAGGGCAGGATCCGTGTTTAGGGTGTTCCCCCTTTAGAATAGGGCGGTTTAGCATAATAGGAGATTAGGGTGTTCCCCCTTTAGAATAGGGCAGTTTAGCATAATAGGAGATTAGGGTGTTCCCCCTTTAGAATAGGGCGTATCCTGCTGCTGAGTTCCTCTTGAGTGCTTAGGGTCAGACAGTATATTTTGGGAGACAGAAGCCCATGCGGATTGGATTTGGGCAGAGAGTGGATTTTGGGAGAAGTGGATTTGGGCAGAGAACGTGGATTCCCCCAGAGCGTGTTTGTAGACGGCCGGTGTGAGTTCGGGAATAAAGAATTGCTGTTTGAATCTACAAGCTGTGTGGAGACTCGTGATTTGTGCCCAGCCAGAGACTGCGGCAAGTTATGATAGGTGCTTTAAAGTCGTTTTGATTCTAACATCTGGGTCATCTCACAGTTGATCTCTCCTGATTGTCTTTCCCTTAAGAATCAATAGAACACATTCTCCTGATCCTTTGGATGTCAAGTAATTTTGGACTGTGTGCTAAACCTTGTGGATATTATGTTGTAGTTTCTGGATCTATTCTATTTCTCTGAAGAATGTTGAGAGTTAGTTCTGATTTAACAAACAGTTAATTTGGTTAAATTGCAATTGCAAACCTTATCTCACCCATGGGTGGTGGCAGCTCTAATCTTGATTATGTTCTTTCATCTTTAACCTCATTGTTTGCAACCTGACACCTTGCATAGTTCAGCCAAAATCTTGGGCAAAGTTCATACATAAAATTCTTGCTCCCGTGTTAACTCTTCTGTTGTTGTTCTTACTATAATGGAATGCCTGAGGCAGTTTAACTTTGTGAAAATAAAAAGGTGGCTATTCAGTTTGTATTTCTGGAGATTCAAGGGCATGATGCTGGCATCAGTTTGGCTCTGATAAGGAATTCAAGGTGGATGGCAGGAGAGCATATGGAAAGACGTGGTCATATCACCAGGCAGGAAGCAAAAGAGAGATTCAGAGGTCAGGGGCAGGCCCTTCTAACTATTCATTCTACTTAATCCATTAAGTAGATTAATAACATTAACTTAATAATAATATAATAACATTATAGTTAATATTAACATCAACAATAATATAATAACATTTATATAATAATACTACTGCTAATAATAATAATTCATTCTACTTTAATCCCTTCTGAGAGCAGTACCTCCGATGACTTTAGGACCCCCACTAGGCCTCTCAAAGATTCCTACCATCTCCCACCTGCCCACTGGGAAGGAAGCTTCCAAACCATATAAACCATAGCAACTTCCTTCCTGACTCTTTTCCTTCTGATATCTCCCCCTCATGCTCAGCTGTTAGATCCACACGTATGCATCAGACTGAAAACACAGCTGGCTTTCTACTGTGGTTTTTACTACTCTGTGTGCAGCTATGACTGCGACCTTCACTCAGGAAAAAGCCACAAACAAGCCAGGAGTGGCGGGTGGCGGTGCGTGCCTGAAATCCCAGTGACTCAGAAAGGTGAGGCAGGAGAATCACAAATTCAAGGCCGGCCTGGGCAATTTAGGGAGACCTTGTTCAAAATAAAAGTTAAAAGGGACTGGGTGATAGAGCGCTGGCCTATCATATTCAAGGTCCTAGATTCAATCCACAGCACCACAGTACATACACACATATTGCAAATAAGCAGGGAATTCACCCTGTCATTGTCCCTTTCTCCAAATTTTGACTCTTCTCCAGAAACTTGCTGTTTTTGTTCACTCTTCAAAGCCCTCGGGTAGTTTTCTGTGTTTTTCTCCCCAGAGTTATAATTGTTATCTGCAGGAGGGCCGCTCTATTAGCTTATGTTTTAGTCAGCTCTTTCTACTGCTATGACTTAAAGACCTAACAAGTACAATTAGAAGAGGAAAACCTTGTTTGTTTGGGGGCACATCGTTTCAGAGGTCTCAGTCCAGAGGTGGCTGGCTCCGTTCTGCAGGGCTTGAGGTGAGGCAGAACATGGTGGCGGAATAATGTGGCAGAGGAAAGCAGGTCAGCACACGGCCACCAAGAAGCAGAGAGAGAGAGAGAGAGAGAGAGAGAGAGAGAGCGCTTGCCTTACCAGGACAAATTATAAACCTCAAAGACATGTCCCCAGGGACCCACTTCCTCCATCCCCACCCTACCTGCCTACAGTTACCACTCAGTTAATCCGTATCAGGGGATTAATTCACGGATTGGGTTACAGCTCTCATAACCTAATCATTTGACCTCTAAATCTTCTTTTGCATGGTCCAACACATGAGCTTTTGGAGGACACCCAATATTCAAACAATAACACCTTATGTGACAGCATAACTCCCCAATCTAAATCCGTTTTAGTTGTTATTATAACCACTGAAAACTTGGGGACTTAGAATAGCAACTACTTGCTTACTCAGAGTTCTGAGAGTGGCTCTGGATGGTTCTTCTCCGTGCAGTAGCAGATGCAGCCACCTGGAAGTTCCAATGGATCTAAAAACCCCAAACGGCCACACCTCTGTGCCTGATGCCTGAGTTAGATCCATGGGAGCAGTTTAGGGCTGATAAGATGGCTCTTTTTACTTGATCTTTCTAGAAGGTTAGCTGGGTCTCTTTATATGACGGCTGATGCTTCAAAAGAAGTGTTCTAAGAGCACAAGCCCCAAAGTACAAATACTTAGTCTCTGCTTGCATCACACTTGCTAATATGCCATTGGCCAAAACCGCATATCAAAAGAGTCACTGTGAGCTGGGACTATGAGAGGGGTTGGCTCATTGAAGTCACCAGTGTAATCGTCTGCCATAATTTCTTAGGCACTTCTCTACTTCAAGTCATAGGATGCTTCTCCTTCCTCTTTTTACCTAATGGATCTTTGTCAGTCATTCCTCCATCTTCCAAATCCTCCGTCACTTTCTTCCTATTGATTCTTCCCATCACCAAGTAAATGTACTCCATATCTTTCTTCTTTGACTAGCAGCAAAATTATACTTCAATTACTCCCCATTTCTCATCCTTCAGTACCAACAACTTCAACAATTTCTTCCTCCTCCTCCTCCACCTCCTCCTGTTGCTGCTGCTGTACTGGGGATTGAACCCAGGGTGCTCTGCCATTGAGCTATATCCCCAGAACTTTTCATTTTTTATTTTTATTTATTTATGTATTATTTTATTTACATATGACAGCAGAATGCATTACAATTTTTATTACACATATAGAGCACGATTTTTCAAATCTCTGGTTGTATACACAGTATATTCACACCAATTTGTGTCTTCATACATGTACTTTGGATAACAATGATCATCACATTCCACCATCATTAATAACCCCATGCCCCTTCCCTTCCCCTCCAACCCCTCTGCCCTATCTAGAGTTCGTCTATTCCTCCCAGGGTCCCGCTCCCTACCCCACTTTGATTCAGCCCTCTTATATCAAAGAAAACATTTGGCATTTGATTTTTTGGGATTGGCTAACTTCACTTAGTCTTATCTTCTCTAACTCCATCTATTTACCTGCAAATGCCATGATTTTCTTCTATTTTATTGCTGAGTAATATTCCATTGTGCATATATGCCACTTTTTTATCCATTCATCTATTGAGGGCATCTAGGTTGGTTCCACAGTTGAGCTATTGTGAATTGTGCTGCTATAAACACTGATGTGGCTGTGTCCCTGTAGTATGCTGTTTTTAAGTACTTTGGGTATAGAGCGAGGAGAGGGATAGCTGGGTCAAATGGTGGTTCCATTCCCAATTTCCAAGGAATCTCAATACTCCTTTCCATATTGGCTTCACCAATTTGCAGTCCCACCAGCAATGTATGAGAGTACCTTTTCTCCACATCCTCGCCAACACTTATTGTTGTTTGTGTGCATAACAGCTGCCATTCTGACTGGAGTGAGATGAAATCTTACAGTGGTTTTAATTTGCATTTCTCTAATTGCTAGAGATGTTGAATATTTTTTCATGTATTTGTTGATTGATTGTATATCCTCTTCTGATAAGTGTCTGTTCAGGTCCTTGGCCCATTTATTGATGGGGTTATTTATTTTTTTGGTGTTTAGTTTTTTGAGTTCTTTATATACCCTAGAGATTAGTGCCTATCTGATGTGTGAGGGGTAAAGATTTGCTCCCAAGATGTAGGCTCTCTATTCGCCTCACAGATTGTTTCTTTTGCTGAGAAGAAACTTTTTAGTTTGAGTCCATCCCATTTATTGCTTCTTGATTTTAATTCTTGCACCACAGGAGTCTTATTAAGAAAGCTGGAGCCTAATCCCACATGATAGAGATTAGGACCTACTTTTTCTTCTTCTTCTTCTTCTTCTTCTTCTTTTTTTTTTTTTGACAGAAAGGAGAGAGAGGGAGAGAGAATTTCAACATTTATTTTTTACTATTTGGCGAACACAACATCTTTGTCTGTATGTGGTGCTGAGGATCGAACCCGGGCCACACGCATGCCAGGCGAGCGCGCTACCGCTTGAGCCACATCTCCAGCCCATACTACTTTTTCTTCTATTAGATGCAGGGTCTCTGGTTGTATTCATAAATCCTTAATCCATTTTGAGTTGAGTTTTGTGCATGGTGAGAGATAGGGACTCAATTTCATTTTTGTTGCATATGGATTTCCAGTTTTCCCAACACCATTTGTTAAAGAGGTTATCTTTTCTCCAGTGCATGTTCTTGGCAACTTTGTCTAATATAAGATAGTTGTAGTTTTGTGGGTTAGTCTCTGTGTCCTCTATTCTGTACCTCATTTTTTTATTTTGAGACAGGGTCTCCCTAAGTTGTCCAGGCTAGCCTGGAATTCTAGATCATCCTGCCTAAGCTTCCCGAGTTGCTAGGATCGCTGGCGTGCACCACTGCACCCTGGTCCCAACCAACTTCTTACACTGGTTCTGCCACTCAGCTCTCTCCAGTTCTGTGATTATTTGGCTCCATCAGTGCTATGGCTTTCATTCACACGGCCACACAGGATTGCTCTTGTCAAAGGCATTCATATTTTTTATCACAAAATAAAACATGTATGACTCCACACTTCTAATTAAAATTTAGCATCATTGGACAATAGAGAACAATTTTCTGTTATCTTGACTCAATTTACTTTTTTCATGGAGAGCACAGTTACTTGCCACTCTTTTTTTAATTCCACGTTAATTTTAAAAAAGGTTTGTCATTCCTGAGGTTTTATCATGAGCCCTCTTCAGTTTCTGCTTTAAATATCCTCTCTTGTTGTGTCAACCTTTCCAATGCTTTAGTTGCCATCTATTGTCTGATGCTTCTCAAACCTAAATTTCTAGCCCAGAGAGCGCTTCCTTAGCTCCAGGAACATGCAAACATTCTGTGGCATACTCCAGGTCTCTTGATCATCTCACAGGAGCACTCAATCCAACAGGTGATTGAAGTCAGTTTCACCCTCCTCAAAACTACTCTTTCCATGATCTTCATGATCAACATCATCGATGGCCTTCATCAGACACCTGAGTGTACTTTTGCCTTCCTTTTATCAACTTCCATCCCATCTGACCAATATCTTCCATCCCCCATTGCCATCCACTCCTATCGGATTTCCCAGAATGCATTGCTTTTTCTGCCATACCCCATCCATAGTCCACTCCCCTATGCACATACATACAAAATCTATTCATCACAGTAAATTCAGAATGACCTTTCTATATTGAGTGTATTCACTTCCAATGAGCACCCCCATCGCCTGTAGGATGAAATCTCAGCTCTTAACTTGGGCGAAAAGGACCTTACTGATCCGGAACCTACTTATCAAACCTCATTTCCTGCTTTCCTCAATCCTGCTCCTGGCCTAACCCTTCACTCCTTTTCTCGCTTCTGCCTTCTCAATTATACACAATCTCGCTCACCCTGACATGGAAATCGAACATGTTATCTCTGAAGTTAAAATGCCCAGCTGTTCTGCCACTCAAATGTGTGACCTTGAACAATTTATATAACCTCTGTGTGCTTCAGTTTTCTCAACTGTAAAATTACAATAATAATAGTATTGACCTCATAAAATTATATTGTGCAAATAAGCTGGGAGAACTTACACATCATGCCTAGCACACAATAGAGCCTCAATGAGGATTTATTGTTACACTTTTTTGTTTGGTTGGTTTTTTACTGAGAACGAAACCCAGGGGCCCCCTACCACTGAGCTACATCTTCATTCCTTTTTATTTTTTTAGTTTTGAGACGAGGTCTCACTGAGTTGTTCAGGCTGGCCTGGAACTTGCCATCCTCCTGCCTCAGCCTCCTGAGTTGCTGGGATTACAGGTATATGCTGCTGCACCCATTACACTTCTGTGCTTTTATTATCACTCTCCAGTCACGTTACTATTTCTAGTTCTTCAGTGTGTTCTTTCCCTTCTTTCTGAGCCTTTGGTAAGGTTGTTTCCGTAGCCTACAACATTTTTCTCCTCCCAACCCTGTCCCCTGCCACCTCTGCCCTTTACCCAGCAAGCCTCTGCTCATACTTCAGGCCTTGGCTTGGATGCTACTTCCTCCTGGGAGACTCCCTTCTGTACCTCCATATTCCTTCTGTTATTTATCACACTAAATGATCACTTCCTGTTTATTTCTTTGCACCTCCACTAGATTAGAAGTTCTGTGAGAATATGGGTCAGATCTTTCTGGCTCATTCTTTCCATGCTATAGGCAGAATCAGGTACCTTTAAAATCCCTCTGCTGAACTACTAACAGGATGTAACTATACTTGGTGACAAGGTCTTGTTTAAATTTAAATTAGGTCTTTAGGGTGGTCTCAATGGAATTGGTGTTGTTATAAGAAGAAAAAATGTGGACACAGAAGAAAGACAGGAGAAGAAGATGACCATGTACCAGGTATGGAGAAGAAATCAACCCAGCCATCACCTGATCTTGTTGGCCACAAGTTCCAGGCCAACCTGGGAAACTTAGTGAGATCCTGTCTCAAAAATAAAAAAAGGGCTGAAGGTACAGCTCAGTTGGAGAGCATTTCTGGGTTCAATACTCAGTACTGGTGGTGGGAGGCAGGAGCTGCATGATGCTCTGCAAACAAGAGGAGCTTAAAAATATTTGTTTCCTGAAAATGAATCATCCTATGTTACTCCGACCCTACAAGGAAATGTTCCAATCAATTGAAGCAATAGTGACTAGGCAAGCCATCTTTCTCAGACCAAAGGTACTGCAGAAATGTGATTCAACCAAATTCTAAATAGAAATAGCATGTTTCCAATACTTGCAAATCATTTCCCTTTCCTTCTTTTAGAAACAGATGGCAGGAAATCTTAAAAGTTGTTTCATAAAATAGACAGAGCAAAAGGGAACTTTTTTTTTTTTTCCTCCTTTGGTACCAGGGATTGAATTCAGGGGCACTTAACCGCAAAGCCACATCGCCAGCCCTTTTTTGTATTTTATTTAGAGAAAAGGTCTCACTGAGTTGCTTAGGGCCTCCCTAAGTTGCTGAGGCTGGCTTTAAACTAACTGGTGACCTTCCTGCCTCAGCCTCCCAAGCCCCTGGGATTGCAGGCATGTGCCACTGACCCCAGCAAAGGGAACATTTATATTACCTATACAGAACAAATTTGCTCCTGATTGACTTCACTATTTTAATTTTATTTTGTTAAAAGGAGCAAGTACTTGGAAAAGTCATCAAAATTGCTAAGAATATCTGTAACCAGGCATTGGATACCTCCAAGTCTGTCAAGCGACAAAATTTAAAATGAAAATAAGGGAGGAGAAGGTAATATTCTAAAAAACAGATCCTCTCCCCATCTCCCCCTTTTTTTTTAAATACCGGGGATTGAACCCAGAGATGTTCAACCACTGAGCTACATCCCCAGTCCTTTTTATTTTTTATTTTGAGACAAGTTCTCACTAAATCACTGAGGCTGGCCTTGAACTTGTGATCCTCTTGCCTCAGCCTCCTAGGTGGCTAGGATTACAAGCGTGTGCCACCCCTTCTAGCCTCGTCAAACTTTCTTGAGGAAACAACTTTCATTCTCTTTAACCTTCTCTTGTTAGACTGAAGACAACCTGAAGCAGAAAACTACATAAAATTATTCCTCTATTTTTATTATGCTGGCATGTTCACATGTAAAACTCATTTACTCTCTCTAGAGAAAAAAACGAAACTTCCTAAAATGTGCACATTCATTTGAATGAAATATCTGCTGAAAATTAGAATGAGTTGAAACTCAAAATCTTCAATGAAACAGTTTTATATTGCTTCCCATTCAGTTTAAAATTCTCAATCATTTAAGATTTCTGTGAAGGCAATATTGAAGAAAATGGTTTAAAAAAAAAAAAGAGTGAATGTGTAGAATCAATTTCTAGACAACATTGAAAACTTAGTTTCCCAATCTTGGAATGTCACAATAATTTCGAAAAACTGAAAATATTTTCTTCCATCAGAAGCATTGTTGGTTGTGTGATGGTGGGGGTATTGGTTGGGGGGAACCATGGATTTTGGTATTTTTATATACTTGAGTTTACCCCATGGTGTAGTTGTGTGGCTTTGATCAGATCATCTCTTTGAGCCTTGATTTCCTCTTCTATAAAATGAGTGCAATATTACTTAACTCATAAGATTAAGGGGTTTAATAAAATGCTGGGTGTGGTGGCACATGGATGGTAAAACCAGGAAGCTGGGGTAGGAGGATTACAAATTCAAGGTGAGCCTTGGCAACTTAGCCAGACTCTGTCTCAAAATAAAATTTAAAAGGATTGGGAGTATAGCTCAGGGGCAGAGGACCCCCAGGGGATTCATTCTTATATTGGGAGACTTAATAAGATAAGATTCATAAAGCAACGAAAGAAATTAAAGGCATAAAAATAGGAAATGAAGAACTTAAATTATCACTATTTGTGGATGACATGATTCTATACCTAGAAGACCCAAAAGGGTCTACAAAGAAACTACTAGAACTAATAAATGAATTCAGCAAAGTGGCAGGATATAAAATCAACACGCATAAATCAAAGGCATTCCTGTATATCAGTGACAAAACTTCTGAAACGGAAATAAGGAAAAACACCCCATTCACAATATCCTCAAAAAAAATAAAATACTTGGGAATCAACCTAACAAAAGAGGTGAAAGATTTATACAATGAAAACTACAGAACCCTAAAGAGAGAAATAGAAGAAGATCTTAGAAGATGGAAAAATATACCCTGTTCACAGATAGGAAGAACTAACATTATCAAAATGGCGATATTACCCAATGTTCTCTACAGGCTTAATGCAATGCCAATCAAAATCCCAATGGCATTTCTTGTAGAAATAGATAAAGCAATCATGAAATTCATATGGAAAAATAAAAGACCCAGAATAGCAAAAACAACTCTAAGCAGGAAGTGTGAATCAGGCGGCATAGCGATAGCAGATTTCAAACTATACTACAGAGCAATAGTAACAAAAACAGCATGGTACTGGTACCAAAACAGGCGGGTGGACCAATGGTACAGAATAGAGGACACAGAGACTAATCCACAAAGTTACAACTATCTTATATTTGATAAAGGGGCTAAAAGCATGCAATGGAGGAATGGAGGAAGGATAGCATCCTCAACAAATGGTGCTGGGAAAACTGGAAATCCATATGCAACAAAATGAAACTGAATCCCCTTCTCTCGCCATGCACAAAAGTTAACTCAAAATGGATCAAGGAGCTTGATATCAAATCAGAGACTCTGCGTCTGATAGAAGAAAAAGTTGGCTCTGATCTACATATTGTGGGGTCGGGCTCCAAATTCCTTAATAGGACACCCATAGCACAAGAGTTAATAACAAGAATCAACAAATGAGACTTACTTAAACTGAAAAGTTTTTTCTCAGCAAGAGAAACAATAAGAGAGGTAAATAGGGAACCTACATCATGGGAACAAATTTTTACTCCTCACACTTCAGATAGAGCCCTAATATCCAGAATATACAAAGAACTCAAAAAAATAGACAATAAGATAACAAATAACCCAATCAACAAATGGGCCAAGGACCTGAACAGACACTTCTCAGAGGAGGACATACAATCAATCAACAAGTACATGAAAAAATGCTCACCATCTCTAGCAGTCAGAGAAATGCAAATCAAAACCACCCTAAGATACCATCTCACTCCAGTAAGATTGGCAGCCATTATGAAGTTGAACAACAACAAGTGCTGGCGAGGATGTGGGGAAAAGGGTACTCTTGTACATTGCTGGTGGGACTGCAAATTGGTGCGGCCAATTTGGAAAGCAGTATGGAGATTCCTGGGAAAGCTGGGAATGGAACCACCATTTGACCCAGCTATTGCCCTTCTCGGACTATTCCCTGAAGACCTTAAAAGAGCGTACTACAGGGATACTGCCACATCGATGTTCATAGCAGCACAATTCACAATAACTAGACTGTGGAACCAACCCAGATGCCCTTCAATAGATGAATGGATTAAAACAATGTGGCATTTATACACAATGGAGTATTATGCAGCACTAAAAAATGACAAAATCATGGAATTTGCAGGGAAATGGATGGCATTAGAGCAGATTATGCTAAGTGAAGCTAGCCAATCCCTAAAAAACAAATGCCAAATGTCTTCTTTGATATAATGAGAACAACTAAGAACTGAGCAGGGAGGAAGAGCAGGAGGAAAAAAACATTAAACAGAGACATGAGGTGGGAGGGAAAGGGAGAGAAAAGGGAAATTGCATGGAAATGGAAGGAGACCCTCATTGTTATACAAAATTACATATAAGAGGTTGTGAGGAGAATGGGAAAAAAAAAACAAGGAGAGAAATGAATTACAGTAGATGGGGTAGAGAGAGAAGATGGGAGGGGAGGGGAGGGGGGATAGTAGAGGATAGGGAAGGTAGCAGAATACAACAGTCACTAATAGGGCATTATGTTAAAATGTGGATGTGTAACCGATGTGATTCTGCAATTGTATTTGGGGTAAAAATGGGAGTTCATAACCCACTTGAATCTAATGTATGAAATATGGTATGTCAAGAGCTTTGTAATGTTTTGAACAACCAATAAAAAAAAGGAAAAAAAAAGATTCATAAAGCAACACCTTAAGACCTGATGTATAATGGATAGTTAATGAATACTAATCTTCTTTCCCTGCTTTTCTTGATAAACAGAAAATAGAATGTCTCTTAAACTCATTAAGGAATTTCGGTTATTCTGTCTGGCTTCATGCTTCTATCCGCTGTAACTTGAGGAAAATCTCCTGAGATACAGCAACAGCTTACCCAGTACTTCAAAGTCCAGCCCTAGTGACGATGATGATGGTGACTTGGGCACAATGGTTGAAGTTTCACTTTTTTTTTTCTTTTTTTTGAACCATGAATGGAACCCAGAAGCTCTTAACCCCTGAGCTATATCCCCAGCCCTTTTTATTTTTTGAGACAGGATCTTGCTAAATTGCTTAGGGCTTTGCTAATTTGCTGGGTTGGCTTTGAACTTGTGATCCTCTTGCCTCAAGCTCCCAAGTCCTCGTACCACCATGCCGGACTGGTCTTTCTTTTTTGAGACAAGTTCTCACTGTGTTGCCAAGGCTGACCTTCAACTCCTGGACTCATGTGGTCCATCTGCCTCAGCTGGGACCACAGGTGTCCACCACCATGTGCGAACCAAGTTTTACATTTTTAAATTCTGTCTTTGGGTATTTAGGTTTGTCAACCTCCCACACAATGCCTGACACATACTGAGTACTGTTCGAATAATACCTCACTTCACTTCCTTATTATTCACTAAACAGCCTTTTCAAACACATCACTAAACATTTGTTCCATTTGTTCTATTTGATGAGAAAAGAGGACGCTTCTGAATGCATTCTCCATCTTACTAACAGAGGACCAGCGCTACCTAGTGGGACACATGAGAACTGCACCTCTAGATGCGGGTGGTGCTGCTGTCAAACTTACAATTGGATTAGATGGCAGGAGGCAAATCAGTTCCTTAAAGCTCTAATAGCTTGCGGTCCCCTAAAGCATTGGAACAAGTGTTGCACGCTGCCCTAACCTCCTTTAGTGCTTCCAGGGAGCAGCCACTAGAGTGGTTTGGGGACATGGTACAAAGCCGAAGAAGAGGAGGAAGGGAGTAATGAGGTTAAAAAAACCGTCACACGCAGAATCATTTCTCTTAGGGAGAGTTCTGAATTTTGAGGCAAGAAATATTTTGATAAGCTGCTTTGGGAGAAGGTAGGGCCCTTGCCTGCTCAAACATCCAAATATATGAGCTAAATGGTTTTGCAAAAAGTAAGGAAGACACTTTTGCTTTTGAGAAGGAGGGAAATGTGGAGGAGAGGAAAAAGGTTAGGCCTATAGGATCAAAGAAGGTTCTACTCTCTTCCCCAGGTCCTCAGAAAAGTCTAAGACATCCAGAGACACCTGGTGTAAACTGGTTTCTTGCAGAAAGAGTAAAAGGAGAACAGCAGGGGACCCATCCAATATTTGGGTTCCTTTTGGAAGTTTCACCTCCCCAGCTTCACTGTCTTCCTGTGAGAGAGAGAGAGAGAGAGCATGTGTGTGTGTGTGTGTGTGTGTGTGTGTGTGTGTGTGTGTGTTTGAATCCAGGGATGCTCTATTACTGAGTGACAGGGTCTTGATAAGTTGCCCAGGCTGTCCTTGAACTTGCAATCCTCCTTCCTCAGCCTCCTGAATTGCTGGGATTACAGGTGTGGGCCACCATACCTGGCCCAGCCGCCCTCTTTCCAACCTGTGAAGTGATGGGTGATGGTAAGGAGGCGCAAACACTTTGTCGATTTGTCTGACCTGTCAACCTCCTCGCCTCTAAGTTCCATCACTATATTATTAACCAAAGAGCAGTCCTTCCCTTCTACATATCTAACTATCCAAAAGCAGAGCAACAAAGTTGTGAGACAGGTGTGAGAATTATCATCCCATCTTAGGGAGAAATGAATTGAAGCATCATTATGTGATGTGCCAAAACAACGCTCTGAATTTAGCATTGGTGCCATCTGAACTTCTGCCAGAGAAAAACATCTAATCACAGTGATTGAGCAGAGTGCTTCTCTCCTGCTATGATGATGCCGAACTTAATCAAAAAGCATTTATTAAATACTTAATTACATGCAGTGCAGTGCGAGATGCCCACAGAGAGAACTGTGTGCACCAGGCCCCTCCTCTCTAGCAGTTCACAATAGAGAGAAGTGGGAGGCCTGCGGGGGGAGACAGGAAGGAAGCCAGAATTTCATTAGTTCCGCGGGGTGTGCCAATCCCCCTTAGAGTAAGAGATTCAATCCTTACCATCCCCTTGTAAGTATCACTTTGTCCACTTTGCGGATAAGGAAAGTGAGGCTCACGGATAATTATAGAATTGGAGTTCAAGTTGAGTTTTATGACTCCAAAGCTCTTCCCTCAACACCACATTGTCTTGGAAAGGAGCACAGGCTGACATAGTGAGATGAGCTCAGCACAAAAGGACTCCTTAAACTGTGCATGGTGACACACTCCTATAATCCCAGTGGCTCAGGAGGCTGAGGCAGGAGAATCTCAAATTCAAGGCCAGCCTCAGCAACTTAACAAGGCTCCAAGTGACTAAGTGAGACCCTATCTCAAAACAAAAAAAATTAAAAAGGCTGGGTATGTAGATCAGGAGTTAAGCACATAAATTCCCAAAATTTTATTTAACATTTGTAATTCAAACATCAACCATGTGTCAGCCAAGTGGACTAAGAGGTATTCAGAAGATGGTGGAATGAGATGGACGTCCTTACCCAAGTTCTAGGTTCAATCTCTGGTATTGAAAAAAAAAAAAAAAAAAAACTTCTTAAAACAATAAGACAATTTCTAAGTATTGAGAGATGGAAGGCAGAGATATGTATTTCATATAATTTGAGATCAAAGAAAAGTAGGCCCTGTGGACATTTTGAAAAGAACTTTCTTACGTCATCCCTAAAATTGCAGCTGAATTTGTTTTGCTCAAGACATAACAGGTTTGAGGTGAAGTAAACTGGTGGCCTGAGAAGCAGTTGTCCCCTCTGCCCTAAGGCTGTTTACAAAATTCTGAGGTTGCCATTGAAGTTTCCAGTGGTAAATCCGGTGGTGGGATAAGAGAAGTAAGGCAGTAAAACTAAGGCAAAAATCACAGTAACCCTGCACAAACTACGCCTTTGCTGTTGTTGGGGGCCTGGTAAGGTCCCAAGAGGACACTGTCACTCTGCCTGGCCTCTGTGTAACACTCACTGTCAGAATGTTGTGTCTGAGTTTGTGTTTGGCACCTGTCCTGCCTGGCCTTGGGCACACTAGAGTATTTATTGTCCTGTGTCCCTTACCAGTGCCTTTCACATGGCTCTTAGGATGGACAGCTTGATGTAACTGATGAAGGACAGAGACCACTGTGTTCAAAGCCTCCTGAACCTTTCCACACTGTTCCACACTGTGCTCATCTTTTACAAGGGCCCTTTTCCGTTCTTCTACCATTTCTTTCATCTCTCTTCCTCCTCCCTCTCTCACTCTTTCTAATCTATTCATCGGACTCATTTATCCCATTCCTTACCTTATTTGCATACCTTTGCCTTCATTTCTCTTCCAGTCCAATTCAACTATTGTTGGTTGTGTGTTCATGGTTGTGACGGATACACTGTTCAGGGCCTAACTTTTAGTTGAGAGAATAAGACATAACCATGAGACTTTTTTTTTCTTTTTTCTTTTTTGGGTGTGTGTGTGTGTGTGTGTGTGTGTGTGTTGCTGAGGATTGAACCCAGGGCCTTGTGATGCAAGGTAAGCACTTTGCCAACTAAACTTTATCCCCAGCCCCAACCACAAAACTCTTAATGATTAGGAATAATTATTATTGGGGAGTTTCTGACAGAAGCATGTTGTGAACTAGGATCCAAAGCAATGAGAAAGTCTTTTATTTTCTTTTTGCCCTTCTAAACTCGAAATCTCTGAATTTAACTTTGCTAGTTTCTCACTCCTTAAATGATAAAGGTCAGTTAAAATGTATAAAATATGACCGGGGGAAAACACTTTAAATTTTGTCTTGGTTGTTGCTTTCGAATGCCTGCAGACAGGCTGCTATTAGGAAAGAAGAGGGAGATGGCATGTTGCAACTAGCTGCTGGGAACACGTGACAGGCATTTTTTCTGATGGACAGGTTGGGTGATTCTCAAGTCACAGCCTCACAGCCTGCCCGGTGCTGAGAAAATGTTTCCTCACCAATTCCTTTTTGTCCAGAGTCCCTAAGGATTCCTTGCCATATTCCTAGCTATTTTTTTCTGTTAGAGTTCTCAAAATTTTATTTAACATTTGTAATTCAAACATCAACCATGTGTCAGCCAAGTGGACTAAGAGATATTCAGAAGATACAGAAAATACCCAAGGTATTTGTATGATTGCACAAATGGTGTGACCCTACTTCGTGTACAACCAGAGAAGTGAAAAATAGTGCTCCATTTGCATACAAGGAATTGAAGAGCATTCTGCTGTCATGTATAACTGATTAGAACAAATGAAAAAAAAATGTGTGCAGGTATTTAAGTCATTTTTTTTCCTTTTTGTTTGTTTTGGCTCCTTTCCAACTGCTTAAAGAAAGACAACTTACTCTTTTAAATATATCTTCTCTTTTTGTTGTTGGATATTTATGTTTCAAAGAAATTTTCCCACCAACTTTCCAAAGCACAATTTCTTTCAAATGATTTTTAATTTTAAAATGATGTACCTGTTCTAGAACAACACCTCCACATATTTTTCAAGAGGCATAAAGTGTGCATGAATAAGAAAGTAAAAAAAAAAAAAAATGTTTGTTTATAGCAGTGATAGAAATATCAAGTAACACCGGGAGCAGTGGTGCACCCCTATAATCCCAGAGCCTTGGAAGGCTGAGACAGGAGGACCAAAAGTTCAAAGCCAGCTTCAGCAAAAATGAGGCACTAAGCAATTCAGTGAGACCCTGTCTCTAAATAAAATACAAAATAAGGCTGGGGATGTGGCTCAGTGGTTGAGTGCTCCTGAGTTCAATCCCTGATATCAAAAAAGCAAAAAGCAAAACAAACAAACAAAATCAAGTAACTGAAAGCAACCTAAATATCCAATATTTGTGGACTGGTTAAACTATACTCAGATTAAGAACACTAGGCTGGGGATATAGATTAGTGGTAATTCGCTTGCTTAGCATGTGTGAGGCCTTGGATTTGATCCCCAGGACCAAAATAGAGAAGAAAAAGAAAAAGGGGGGGGGGAATGGCAATTTCTTAAAATGAGGAGTGTGTGTGTGTGTGTGTGTGCAAAAAAAAAAAAAAAAAGAAAAGGAAATAGCTCCAGCTCCATAATACAGCAAAATAGTTATGATATAATTTTATATGAATTGTAGAAACAAAATATTTTAACATGTAACTATATATTATAATATACAAAGAAAATCTGGAGAGACACAACAAACTGCTTAATGTGTAGTCATGAGATTTATAGATTTTTTTTTTTTTTTTTTGGTACTGGGGATTGAACCCAGGGGCATTTTGTCTCTGAGCTACATCCCCACCTTTTTTTATTTTTTGAGACAGAGTCTCACTGAGTTGTTTAGGGGTGGCCTCAATGCTTTTTCTACCTTAGCATTCCAAGTTGCTGGAATTAAAGGAATGCACCATTGCATTCACCTATTTGCATAATTTAAAATTAAAGCTGGGCATGGTGGTAATCCTGTGATCCCAGCAACTTGGGAAGCTGAGGTAGGAAGATTGCAAGTTCAAGGCCAGCCAGCCTCAGCAACTTAGTGAGGCCCTAAGCAACTCAGTGAGACCTTCTCTCAAAATAAAATATAAAAAGGGCTGGGAATTTGGTTCAGTGGTTAAGCACTCCGGGGTTCAATCCCTAGTGCCAATACATACATACATACATACATACATACATACATACATACTAAGTGTAATAAATAAAAATTTAAAAGGACTGAAAAATGTATCTTGTGATAGGGTGTCCTGGGTTCAATCCCCAGTTGAAAAAATAAACAAAAACAAACAAACAACAACAACAAAAAAAAAAAAACAACTTTTTTAGGTAAATTTGAAAAACCCACATGTGGTTAAAAAAAAATAGAATACACAAAAAGTTAAACTGAAATGAAAACATTCTTCATTTCCAGACCTATAGAGTAGAAGTAACTATTAATGGTTTTTGTGTAGTCTTACAAGAAATTTTCACAAATATTCAAAAGCAAATATCTGAATGGTTTTTACCCTACACACACAATATTGAAAACTAATTTTTTAAGCTATATCTTCCTGCAGTACATACAGATTAGGGCATATGCATTTTCAATCATGAAAAAATGAAGTGACTGACACTTTGGTAAATATAATTTCCTTACAGGGCTACACTTATTTAAATTGCTTTACCAAATAAAAATAAATAAATAAATTGCTTTAACAGGGTTGGAAATGTAGCTTATTGTAGAAAGTGTGCTTAGCATGTGCAAGGGCCTGGGTTTGATCTCTAGCACCACTAATTGAATAAGGAAATAAATTGTTTTAACAATCACTAAAGCATTATGTGGCTGAGATTTTAGTAATGACATTACCTGTTGATGGCTAAATCTTAATTCCCTATATATACCACCTGTGCCTGAAATGCCATACATTTGGGAAGGGGTGTTTGCCCATGACCTGTTGTGGTGTTTGTGTTTGTTTGTTTAATGCTTAACCACAAGCTTTATCAGGGAGCTACATCTACAGCCCCTAACCTGTTGCTTCTGCTTGAATTCCCTGAGAATTAGTCCCAATGACTTTTAGTGACATTGTTTCCCTTCTAACTTTTTTGACCTGGACATAGTAAACATGAAACTGCACCTATTCTTTTTTTATACCACTTATTCTTTCAGGGCAGTCCCAAACAAATGATAAGATGGATCATGTTCCCCCTCTTCCTTTTAAAGGACCACTCTTGATTCCCAGAGAACATTCTTTCTCTCACTCAGCTTCTTTCCTAGAGGTCCAAGTTTCCTACTGAAGCACACCTCCTAGATTCAATCCTAAGTTTCTGTGTTTTTCTTAAAGCTTTTAAAGACATTTTGAGGCCTGATACTTCACATATTTGGCATCTATCTGAAAATAAATTATCTTTGGAAATCTTAGCAAATTTGTTTTTTTTTTTTTTTTCACTCCCAAATTAGTCAGTGAGACAAAAATAAAATTATATCCACATCTAGAACACAAAGGATATGTCACAACAAAAAGTTTGTCTATCTTCTGATTATTTCTGATATAGGGAAATCCTCCCATGAAAATGTTAAAGCCTGGTGTTTAGCATTCAAGTAGAATCAGGAGTGAGCAGAGATTAAATAAGGTCAGACTTTGTCTAAGTTTGAATCTGGAAATGTCTTTCAAATTCTCATGTGTTAAAGACTTGGTTTCTAGCTGGTGGCACTACTGGAAGTGGGAGAGACTTTAGGAGGCAGGGCCTGGGTCACTGAATATATGCACTGGGGACCCCGGCTCCTCTCCCTGCCCCTTCCTGGCCGCCATGAGGGAGTGGCTTTCCTTCACCATGCCCTTCTGCCATGATGCTCTGCCTTACCACAGGCCCAGAAACAACAAAACCCAAGTGACCTTAGACTGAAACCTCTGAAAAGGTGAACCAAAATAAACTTTTCCTCCCTTTTACATTGATTTTCTTATGTGTTTTGACACAGTGATGGAGAACCGAACAACACAGCTCTTATAATTACTAAACAATAGGTTTGATTTTCATGAAGATCACAACTTTGATTTTCATCCTGAGTTTCTGTTCTTTTCCTGAAATTTTTAAAGAACATTATTGTTTGGGCCTAATACTTCGCATATTTGATACTTCTCTGAAGATACATTATTTTAAAAATTTTTAGCAAATTTGTACTTTCACTCCCAAATTAGTCAGTGAAGCAAAAATAAAAATTGCCTTCAAAAACAAATGCATTTGTAAATGTCAGGATTTGAGATCACATGAACTTTAGGAGAAAACAAGTCACTCATGAGGGAGGAAGGACTGGATAAAGCCTGAAATTTTAGGTCCCAAGAACCATTAACAAAAGAGTCCTTTGTCACGCAAACTTGAAATGGGTTACAACTCAATTCTATTTACGGTACACAGTGCTATGAAAGGCACAAACCTTTATAGAATAAATAAATGGAAACTGTGGACTATTTCCAATTGTTCTCAATATCATTAAGTTTCTATATAGAAAAACTATTTTCAAGGGTGGGGGTGGGGGGAGTCTCTGCGTGTTCTGAGAGACTTAGCCACAAAGCATTATCCAGAGCCAGAATGTGTTTGTTACTGAAGCGGGTAAAGGGAAGCTTGGAGAACTGTAGGAAAATCTACCTAGGGCCTATTCACCCTAAATTTTTATTTATTAATTTGTTTATCTACTTATTCATTCATTTTTATGCTGGGAATCAAAGTGAGCGTCTTATACATGCTAAGCACATCTTCTACCCACTGCAATCTAAAATTTGACTTAAAAGGCAAGTTAAACCAAGAAATAAGTATGCAAGCAAATGGGATGCAATGGCTCATGCCTGTAACCTCAATTTTAGGAGGCTGAGTTAGGAGGAGCGCAAGTTTGAGGCTAGCCTCAGCAATTTAGCAAGACCTTCTTTCAAAATTTAAAAACCAACAACAAAAAAACAGGGCTGGGGATGTAGCTTAAAGGTAGAGCATCCCTAGGTTAAATCCGTAGTACCACACACGCACGCACACACACACACACACACGCACACACACACACACACACACACACACAAAGAAAAATAGAAAGAAAAAGAAAATAAATTTAAAAGTCCTGTTAACATCAATATCTGGAGCTAATCAGATTCTACTTTAAAATTCTACTTTAAAATAATAAATGTCAGTTAAGCATCTATATTAACATGATATTTGATAGTAGGTATAATAGGCTAAATAACAGAAGTTGCATTGAATTAAGGATACATTTTATTTTGATGTTGGAAAAAAATCAGTGACCTGAACTGAAGATCTAACTCGTTTGTAGAGTGCTTGCCTAGAGTGCACACGGTGCTGGGTTCAATTCCCAGCACTGGGGGGAAAAAGTTAATGAGCTATTTTTTAATATTTTAATATTTGCAATCAGGCCCAATCACTGTACCTTGAACAGTACTGATAGTAACAACACTTGAAGAATAGACAGGATTTCACATTCAAAACGTTTAATCCTGAACTGTTTGATAGCAAGATAGGTTCTCTAGTTCTCTTTTGGCTCCTCATAAGCAAATGCAAGAATCTTCACCAAAAGATCTTCAGTCGTGCAAAAATGAAGTAACTGACACTTTGGTAAATATAATTTCCTTACAGGGATATGCTTATTTAAATTGCTTTAACAAATAAATGAATAAACAAATTGCTTTAACAGAGCTGGAAAAGTACCTTAGTGGTAGAATGTGCGCTTAGCATGTGCAAGGGCCTGGGTTTGATCTCTCGCACCACTAATTAAATAAGAAAATAAATTGTTTTAACAATCACTAAAGCATTATTATGGCTGAGATTTTAGTAATGACATTACCTGTTGAGGGCTAAATCTTAATTCCCTATATATACCACCTATGCCTGAAGTGCCATACATTTGGGAAGAGGTGTTTGCCCGTGACCTGTTGTGGTGTTTGTGTTTGTTTGTTTAATGCTTAACCACAAGCTTTATCAGGGAGCTACATCTACAGCCCCTAACCTGTTGCTTCTGCTTGAATTCCCTGAGAATTAGTCCCAATGACTTTTAGTAACATTGTTTCCCTTCTAACTTTTGACCTTGACATAATAAATATGGAATTGCACCTATTCTTTTTTCATACCACTTATTCTTTCATGGCAGTCCCAAACAAATGATAAGATGGGTCATGTTCCCCCTCTTCGTTTTATAGGAGCACCCTTATTTCCAGACAGCATCCTTTTCTCCCACTCATCCTCTTTCTTGGAGGTCCATGTTTCCTGCTGACGTACACCTCCTAGCCTGACCACCTCACTCCTCCCCACCAACTCCCCATCATAAAATATTGCAAACTTCAGGATTCTATTTTCAAAATCCACTGTCCCTTCTGATTTATACTGGGTAATTCCTATTCAAAAGTGTAAGCACGCCCTTTAACATACCAAATAGACCATTATCTTTCCTGCCCCCAAACTTTATTTATTTTTGTGGTACTAGACATTAAACCTAGAGGCATTCTACCTCTGAGCTACAACTCCCTCCCAGCTCTTTTTAAAAAATGTTTTTGAGACAGGGTCTTGCTAAATTCCCCAGGCTAGCTTAGAACTTGAGATTCTCCTGCCTCTCCTGGGATTACATCTGTGCCCAGCCAAACTTTCTTTATTTTGAAAAATGTCTACCTCCAAAACAATTCACTGAGCTATTTGAATAATATATGATTGATTATATTATTAAAACAATGACTATGAATGAAGAACATTACATGCAGTAGATTCTTTAATCAAAAATCTCTCTGGCTGGGTACAGTGGTAGATGCCTGTAATCCCAGTGGCTCAGGAGGCTGAGGCAGGAGGATTGCAAGTTCAAAGCCAATCTCAGTAATTTAGCAACTTAGTGAGACCCTGCCTCTAAATAAAGTATAAAAAAGGGCTGGAGATGTTGTTCAGTGGTTAAATGCCCCTGGGTTCAACCCTTTGTAAAACACACACACACACACACACACACACACACACACATATCTCTCTGAAATGGGAGATTTCCATTTTTACAGATGAGGAAACTGAGTCCTAGAGAATGTAAATAAAGTACCTAATATCACATGTTTAGTAAAATTCAGAATTCAAACTTTCACGACTAATTTTAGGATACTGTTGTTAATCTCTGTACTGTATCTATTAGAATGCATGTCATGACATAACAACTATATGCCACGTGTGAACCTTGATTAGACCCTGGTTGGTGAAAAATAAACAAAAGGTGGCAAGGCCCAAGGGGTGGCCCATGCCTGTAGTCACACATCTGTAGTCCCAATTACTCAGGAGAGGAGGCAGAAGGATTCCTTGAGTCCAGGAGCTCAAGACCAGCCTGGGCAACACAGGGAGACCACAAGTCTGGGGGGAAAAAAAATTGTATAAGCACACACAGATCAATTATGGCATAAAAATAACAACTAATGAATCAATGTGAGAGATACATGGATTTTGTTGTGATAGTCTTTCAACATTTCTGTTGGCGTGACAATTTCAAAATGGAATGTTGAGGGGGAATGTATGTCTAGAAAGGGCGCTTGAGAAATAATTCATAGACTCTCAGGATTATGAGATTTTTACGTCACATAGTCTTACACAATCTTTCTCTTTGCTGACACTTGAGTGTTTCACCAACACCATTTGAAAAGATCATAATATACTCAGTGTACAAATAAACATTTAAAAGTATAAAGATGGAATCAAGTTTTTCTCTGTGAGCTGGTATTACCATAAGATTTCACCTATTTTTGCAATTATGTATTTTCAGAAAATTTCATTAAAGTTTTTCTAAAATTCCATTTAAAAAGTGCTAAAAATTCCATATTGCCAGCAGCTGCAGTAGAACACACCTGTAATCCCAGCTACGCAGAAGTCTGAGACTGGAGGATCTCAAGCTCTTGACAATTTAGAGACCCTGTCTCAAAAATAAAAATAAATAAAATAAACCTCATTGGCTACGATACTGCCACTGTACAAAGCTAAAAATAAAATAATAGTGACTTTTAAAAAGGGTTGAGGATATAGCTCAGTGGTAGAATGCCCCAGAGTTTAGTCCCCAGTGTCTCCCGTCCCCCATCCTGTTTCCTTTCTCATTGGAAAAATCTGATAATGGAAATTGAAAGCCTTTTTTTGGTTCTTTTTTTCCTGTCCTCTCTACTGGTAGAGCAGGATTTTGCCGCTGGTTCTACCTAAGCACAGAGAGCTGTGTCTCCAAACAAATACTACACAAGACAGGAAAAAGTCTTAAAATGTCTTAAAGAGGAAAGTGGAGGCCTAGAATACTTCAGTTTTGGACTAGAAACACATTCTTTAATGACCAAGCCTCTGACCAACAGCGGATCGAGAGGCCATTGCTCGAATCTCTAGAAACTGGTAGGTCCCGGAGGTAGCAGCGGCCCACTGGCCGGGACTCCAGGGCGCGGCACGCCCCTCCCTCCGCCTCAGCCAATCGGCAGTGGGGAGGCGGGGCCAGGCACCGCGCGGGCGGGGCGAACACGGAGTGGGTGTGTCCGGGGCGGGGGCCGCAGGTCCCAGAAGGTGGCGACTTTCCCGGGCCTGTGGCACCTTGGCGCAGGTGGAGAGGTCAGGCTGGAGGGGGCTTCGGCCTCCGGCGTCGGGAAATGGCGGCGGGGGTGAGAATAGAAGACGTGAGTGCACGGTGGTGTTGGGCGACTGTCCCCGGAATCTCCTTCTTCCTGTGCTGGGGTGCACAGGGCGGAGACTGTCGGGGCTGGGGAAGCCTCAGCGCGACCGCGGCCGGAGGGGGCGCCGCCTGCGCACGGCCTGCCCCGGGCGCGGGGTTAAGGGAGAAGGCGCGGGTACGCGGTGGCGTCCGCGACACGCCGGCCCCGGGCCTGTTTTCCCCGGGTGGAAGTCGGGGTGGGGGTCCTGCAGGATGGGCGTGCGGGTTGGGGGGTCCCCGGCCGACGCCCGCCCACATGTGGCGCCTGTCGTTGGCCCCGGAACTAGGAGCTTCACGTGATGCGCGTCTGGCCTGACAGCCTTCCTCCCGGAGATGGTCCCGCTGCGCTGGACTTGAACGTTCAGGGGCACAGGGGGCGAATCTTCCTTGTGGGCTCTCCAGGGTGGGCTGCGGAGGTCACTGGCCCTGGAGTAACAGCAGTGCTGCGGCTGGGCGCCGGCGTCCCGCGGGCAGACCTGTCGCTATCACCTCCCGGAAACCCCCATTGGAGAAAAACAGTGTCATGTGCTGTTTTGAATTTAGGCGTTGTAGAAATAGAAAGATTTTAAAATTTTAGATCCAACCTAGATTATCTAGTACCCCAGTTTACAGTGTGTACGGTACAGAATGTTACCATTATTGCAAAAATCTTGTATCTTTAAGTTTATTAAGACAATTGTATTTATTATTATTATTATTAGGTACTAGAGATTGAACCCAGCCAGGGGCGCTTTACCTGTAAGCTCTCTCCCCACCCCTTTTTATTTTTTTTTTATTTTGAGATAGGGTCTCGCTAAATTGCTTAGGCCCTCGCTAATTTGCTGAGGTTAGCCTCGAATTTGCAATCCTCCTGTTGAGTCCTTGGAATTACAGGTGTATCCCACCGCACCCAGTGTACAATTTTAAAGGAAACATGTATTGCCTAAAATTAAGTTAGTTGGCCATTGGCACTTTTTTTTTTTTTTTCTTTCCCCTCTTTTGGGAGAGGATAGGGTCTCTCCAAGTAAGGGCCTGGCTAAATTGCTGAAATTGCCACACACTCCCAAGTTGCAGTTAATAAACTAATAGCAATATTACTGTGATTTTAATCCTGAATGAGTGCATTAGGAAAAGCAGTGTCCCAGCACTATAAGAGTTTGGTGATTAGTTAAATAATTCTGATGAAATAAATAGCAATTCTAATCATAAGCTAAAAATTTTTATTTTTTTTTTAATTGAGAAAATGAAAAATTAACTGTAACACCTGGAAGTATATTTGGCACTCATATATAAAGTAAATCCTTTGTTTTTGACTTTTTTTAAGAGAGAGGATTTTTTAAATATTTATTTTTCAGTTTTCGGTGGACATAACATCTTTATTTTATGTGGTGCTGAGGATTGAACTCAGCGCCCCGCGCATGCCAGGCGAGCTGGTTACCACTTGAGCCACATCCCCAGCCCTGATTCTGAGTTTTTAAGAGTGACATTCTTGAGTTGACAATATATGGGAAAATATCTAAAAGGAAAATGAGACTTAGAAAAAAGCACATGGGGCTGGGGATGTGGCTCAAGCGGTAGCACGCTCACCTGGAATGCGGGCAGCCCAGGTTCGATCCTCAGCACCGCATACAAACAAAGATGTTGTGCCCGCTGATAACTAAAAAATAAATATTAAAATTCTCTCTCTCTCTCTACTTCTCTCTACCTCTCTCTTAAAAAAAAGAAAAAAGAAAAAAGCACATGCAGTGTTTATTAGTTGGTGCTTAGCTGCCCCCAGAGTTCTAAGTCTTAGTTGTACAATCATAAAAAACTTTCACTGGACAATTGAAGAGCAATGTTTCCCCAACAGTGTATAGCTAAATTACTGTAGATTTGAGTAAGTTGCTGCTTTGGGTACATCTAATGTATGATTTCTAGTGTTCTGTAAATAGCTAAAAATTATGGGCCAGAAACTTGAATGTCTTAAAGAGTCAGACTGTGTGTTAGTTAGGATTCATTGTTTGCAGTAAACTAAGGGCTAATTTACAAAGACAAGGATTTATTTGAAAGGATATAGAGTGCATGAACACCAGGGTCTCTGAAAGGACTCAAATAAGAGCAGCTCAAAGGATCTAAGAACTAAGGGAAGTCCTTTCCAGGTCTACTCTGGAATGAATCTACCGCAGCAGTGGTCTGCCTTTCCTTTCCTGTGCACGGAGTGGATTGGTCTAACCATCCTCCTTAGGCCTGAGGAGAGTAAAGGAAATGTATGAAGGATACCCCTACAATGCAGAAATGTCAGTGGGTTGCCAAAGGAAATAGTCACTGTCACAAAAGAGGAGGGAAGAGATAGTACAGAAGCGGAAACAATAGATAAGAATAGAAGGCTTGCCTAAGACAGGAAAATCTGACCTATAGTGGGTCATTTGAAACTGATTCAGAAACAACATAGAGACAGATAGCAAAGACAACATGTAACTGTTTTCTGTGTGTTCAAAAGCTGATGCAGAAATAAAGAAGGTATAAAGTAGACCCAGTTTGAACTTGTAGAGGTGAAAACTGCAATGTTAGATGAAGAAGCTGGGTAAGTGTCACAGAGAATGCAGCATTTGCTGTGACAAGTGTTTGACAGGTGGGGAAGAACAAGTAGAGACCGTATAGAGATTGAAAACATTTCATGGGAGATGAGAACAATCAGTAGTGAGCATCAGGAGGGAGAGATGGCAATAAGCAAATCCTGAAAAGTAGTTTGGGTCAGAGTTGATTCTCTGTCCCTTGCCCAAATGATCTCTTCTGATGAGCACAGAAGTCTGGTGATACACACAGCTGAGAGGGAGACAAGGTTTGGGACATTCATCCATCCGTCAAATGTTTGCAGAGTGGGGCCATGAGATACTGTTGGATGCTAGCATTCTGCAAGACAAATTAGAGGTGGGAAGTTAGTGGGTCCTAATGAGGAAGACAAATAAATACAAAGATCGTTATTGAATAGTGTGATACAGGCAAGCACAGAATGTTTTAGAAGACATAGAGGGCCGGGTGATCCAGATATGGGGTACTCAGGAAGGCTCCCTGGTAGGAATTGCCCCCTCTGGTCAAGGAAGGATGCTCAGACCATTAGCTAAGAGCTTTCATGACTCTATTATTGACGACTTGAGAACTCCAAGCAGAAGAGTCACAAGGAGAAGAGAAATAATCAGAATTGTACCGAAGTGGGAAGCTGTGTAGGCGTAGAGTAGGAAGATTTGCAGGGCAGCATTGGATGCCTGAGACTGGAAACTGGGGAGCCCACCCCAGATCTGGGTCGTGCTTCAGATTGGTTATTCATCTTTGTCATCTTAATGCCCAGCAGCTCTCCCTTCCACTATTTGTCCTTTATTCTGTGTCTGGATTCTGTTTTCAGGCTCCTCTCTTGCCCACTAAAATTCATTTCCATCTCATTCTAATGCAGTTACCTGATCTAACCCTGTTGCAACATCTCTTTTTTCACTTGCCTATTTATTAACTGCTTCCCTGTAGGTTCCATGCAATATATTCCATTACATGTCTTTGTCTTGTCTAGTTTATCATGTCTTTATCTGAAACCCCAGTGAAAATGTAATCTTCTATGTTTTTACCTCAGGCACAGCACCTATAAATTACAATTTTCAGTAAGGGCCTGAGTTTGAGAGGTTATTATGGCTCATTTGTATGCAAGAGAGACATGGAAGTACTGTACCTGTCAAGACAGTACCTTTAAACATGACTAACTGAAAATTTTACATCCCACAGGAACTCAATCTTTGTCAGCTGCTTCAGTGACATTAGAACTAGCTGTTTTCAAGCTAGGCCTCCAAGCTCACGCCCTTAGTGCCAGAGTTTGTCAGGCTCAGGCAACAACATCCTTGAATCTAGGAGTTCAAGAACAGCCTGGGCAAAACACAGAGAGACCCCATCTCAAAAAAAGAAAAAAAAAAAAGTTGTTTTTGGGCTGGGGTTGTGGCTCACTACTTACCTAGCACGTGTCAGGCACTGGGTTCAATCTCATCATCACAGAAAAAATAAAGAAATAAAATAAAGTTATGTCCATCTACAACTAAAAATATATATTTTTTAAAGAAACTAGTTGTTTTTATTGAAAATATAGTTTCTACAAACTGAAGACTCCTTGAAGGTCCGTCAGGATGATCTGCCTCCATTGGTACTCGTTAATATTCTTTTTTTTTTAGAATTTTTTTAATATTTATTTTTTAGTTGTCGGCGGACACAACATCTTTGTTCGTATGTGGTGCTGAGAATCGAACCCGGGCCGCACGCATGCCAGGCGAGCGCGCTACCACTTGAGCCACATCCCCAGCCCCTCGTTAATATTCTTAACAAGACTGAAAGTTTATTTTTTAGGCGTGTGTGTTGCTAAGGATGGGACCCAGGGCCTCACACATACTAGGAAAGCTCTCTACCACTAAGCTACACCCCGCCCTGTTTTAAGCATTCTTATAAGTCTCCATCAGCTTTTCAAAGTTTTATGGAATACCGGAGAGACGCCTTAAAAGAATTGCTATCATAGCCAGGTGTGGTAGCACACACGCTCATAATCCCAGTGACTCAGGAGACTCAGGCAGGAGGATTGAAAGTTTGAGGTCGCATGAGCAATTTAGCAAAACCCTGTCTCAAAATAAAAATAAAAAGGGCTTGGGATGTAGCTCAGTGATAGAGTGACTCAATTCAATCTTCAGTACTCGAAAAAGAAAAAATAAAAGCCATCATGGTGGGTTGAAAGTGGGGAGATGTAAGTTGGAGGAAGGTAGCAAATATATAGGATGAGAAGTCTAGAAAATGTGAAGCACAGCATGAAGACTGCAGGTAATAAAATTGTATTTGAGATGAATAAATTTCAGCTGCTTTTGCCACAAGAAAACAAAAGGCATGTGGTGCACACCTGTAATCCCAGTCACTCCAAAGGTTTGCAAATTCAAGGCCAGCCTGGGTAATTTAGCAAAGCCCTGTCTTGAAATAAAAAGTAAAAAAGGGCAGGGCAAGTAGCTCAGTGGTAAAGCTTCCTTGGATTCAATCCCCACCTACTACCAAATAAATAAATAAAGTTAATCAGTTTTGAGAGTGTGAAGAAGTGGTTTATTTAAATCTCATTATGTATTACTTTGTTTGTGAATTGTAGAAAAAACTGAATTAAGATTTCTGGCTGGGCATGGTGATGCAGGCCTGTAATTCCAGCTGCTTAGGAGGCTAAGGCAGAAGAATTGCAAGTTCAAGGCCAGCCTCAGCTACTTAGTGAGGTCTTAAACAACTTAGTGAAACTGTGTCTTAAAATGAAAAGGGCTGGTGATGAAGTTCAGAGGTAGCACTCCTGGGTTCAATCACCAATACAAAAAAAAAATTAAAAGACTTTCTGTGCCCACCAAGTGTGGCGTCTTCCTGTCATCCCAATATTTGGGAAACTGAGGCAGGAGGATTACAAGTTTGAGACTAGCCTCAACAACTCAGAAAGACCACATCTCAAAATTAAAAAAAAAAAACAACAAATTAATGGGCTAGTGTTATGGTTTGGATGTAAGGTGTCCCCCATGTGAGACATTGCAAGAAGATTTGGAGGAGAAATGATTGGGTAATAGCCTTAACCTAATCAGTTAATTAATCCCTGGTGGGATTAACTGGGTGGTTACTGGAGGAGGTGGGGTGTGGCAGTAGGAAGCAGTTCATTGGGGGTGTGGCTATGGGGTATGTATTTTGTATCTGGAGAGGGGAGTCTCTGCTTCCTGATTGCACAGTGAGCTGCTTCCCTTTGCCACACTTTTCCTTCCGCCATGATATTTTGCCTCACCTCAAGCCAGGAGGAAGGGAGCTGGCCATCTGTGGACTAAGACCTCTGAAACTGTGAGCCCTAAATAAGCTTTTCCTCCTCTACAGTTGTTTTGGTCAGGTTCTTTCGATCATAGTAGCAAAAAAGCTCACTAAAACAGCCGGGAATGTGCTCAGTGGTAAAGCGTCCCTGGGTCCAATCCCCAGTACTGTTTAAAAAAAAAAAAAATTTAAATTTCCCCTACACATTTTAATACTTCTTGTTTATAGTACTTATCTAGAAGGAAGTTTTTTTTTTTTTAATTGACTTTAGGAATGGTATGTGGTTTTGCATCTAACTTGTATCATAGTTTTAAAAGCGTTATAGTTGGGTGGATTTGTCTTGGAAACATACTCCAGAAAGTAGTGACCATAACTTGATTTTTTTTTTTTTTTTTTTTGCACTGCAGGGTTCCTTGGACATTATCCAGAGTATTGAAGAGGACCCACTTCTGGATGCCCAGCTTCTCCCACATCACTCATTACAAGCTCATTTTAGACCCAGATTCCACCCTCTTCCTACAGTCATCATAGCAAATCTTCTTCTGTTTATCCATGTAAGTTGCCAGAGGGGATCTCTCCAGTGGTGATGTCCTTAAAAATATTGAAGCTCTTCAGAGGGCAATTGGACTTAAATTTGTCAATATCTAGAATCTACATGCTTTCTTGATCATGCCTGTACTTGAGAGAATTTATAATAGATACATTTGCACAATCATAAGGATATTGTTAGGAGCAATGTTGACTATCACATTAAGACTGCAAACTATGCAGCGTGGTGGCACATGTCTGTAATCCCAGTGGCTCAAGAAACTGAGCAGAGGGCTGGAGATGTGGCTCAAGCGGTAGCGCGCTCGCCTGGCATGCGTGCAGCCCGGTTTCGATCCTCAGTACCACATACAAAAAAAACAAAGATGTTGTGTCCGCCGAAAACTAAAAAATAAATATTAAAATTCTCTCTCTCTCTCTCTCTCTCTCTGTCTAAAAAGGAAAAAAGAAAAGAAAGAAACTGAGCAGAAAGATTGCAAGGTCAAGGTCAGCCTCAGCAACTTAGTGAGGCCCTCAGTAACTTAGTGAGACCCTGTCTCAAAATAAGAAGTAAAAAGGGCTGGGGATATGGCTCAATCCCTGTTACCAAAAAAAAAAAAAAAAAAAAAAGCAAACTATCTGCTATCCAGGGGACATTTTATGTGTCCCATGAATGTAGACTATTATGCAACTGTTATAAAAGAAATATGCATATATTAACATAGAATAACCTTCATTATTACACTATTGACTAAAAAACAATCAGGTTTTCAACATTTTGTATACAATGTTCCTGTTAGTAGTTTCTTTTTTTTTTTATGAATCAAATAAGCGCATTTTATTTTTATTTATTTATTTTTAGAGAGAGAGAGTGTTATTTATTTACTTTAGTTTTCAGTGGACACAACATCTTTGTTTGTATGTGGTGCTGAGGATGGAACTCCAGGCCTCGGGCATGCCAGGCGAGCACACTACCGCTTGAGTCACATCCCCAGCCCCAGTTTCTTTTTTTTTTAATTGAAAAAGAGTAAATATATTTATTGTGTACTACATAGTATTTTTTTAATGCCTTTATACATGTACTTTTTGGGGTTTTTTTGCATTAAAATTCTTAATACACATGTATACCACAATTTTTCATATTCCTGTTAGTAGTTTTTAAAAGGGAGAAGGGAGGGCTGGTGTGGATACATATTGCTAAATATCAGAATGTTTTTGAGTAGTCACAGATCTTATTGATGTAGGTTGCCACTGAAGTGGAGAATGAGGACGTTGGTGGAAATTACACTAATCTATTTTATTGTTTACTTTTTGTATTACTATTTGATTTTTTTTTTTACCATGTACATGTATTACTTTTTCAGTTACAAAACAAAAAATATATATGCAAATAAGTATACACAGGAATTTATCAGTTTACTTACACTTAGGAAATAATGTGAAGCAGAAAAATCAAGTTACAGCAAAACATTGTGAACAAAACAGCTTCATGTTTGTATGAAGATAAAATAACAAATGTGTAAGTAGGCCTTGCTGGTGATGGCTCTGCTCAGTCCATAAAACCATTTCCTTGGCCAAGTATGGTGGCATACACCTGTAATCCCAGTGACTTGGGAGGCTGAGGGAGGAGGATCACAAGTAAGTTTGGGGCCAGCCTTCACAATTTAGTGAGATCCTGTCTCAAAAAAAAAAAAAAATTTTTTTTTTTTAAAGCCAGAAAGAGGAAATGTAACTCGGGAGTAAAGTGCCCCTGGGTTCTATCCTCAGTACCTGTTCCCCTGCAAGTAAAAAAAAAAAAAGAAAAAAGAAGTACTATGGGTTGATATTTGCTGCAATGTGAACAGTCCAAAAAAAAAAAAAAAAAAAAAAAAAAAAAAAAAAAGGCCAAGTTTCCCTGCTCTTTGGGTTTTGAGGATAATAGTGGGGATTGACTAGGCCCAGCTGATGCTCCAGACCCCATCCAAAGTGCCTGTCTGCAGAAGCTGCCTGCCCCAGTAAGTTTCCCAGTTTTCTCTGCAACTGGAATCCCCTCCTGTGAGGCACATGGGCGGAGACTTGTACTTGGAACTGAACCCCTGAGAGGGGCAGCATCTGTCTTCCTTGGGGGGCGCTCTGGCTGTGGTGTGACATGCCATGACTTCCTGAACACCAGATCTCAGCTGAGACGCCTCCTGCCCGATACTGCCACACGTAGGGGTGGCTTCTTTTTCTTAACTTTCACTTATTGGATAGCACACTTTATTTACATAAAGAACATATACTGGGGCTGGGATTGTGGCTCAGGGGTAGAGCGCTCGCCTGGGGGGGTGGGGATAACGACACCCAGGTTCGATCCTCAGCACCACATAAAAATAAAGACATCGTGTTGTGTTCATCTACACCTAAAAAATAAATATTAAAAAAAAAGAATATATACCCACACATTACTTTAAAGACCTTTTCATATTAAATTACATTTCTTTGATATGGTGGGATTGGTTGCCTTAATTTTGGGACTAACAAAATCTTAAGTGTTTAAAAAAAAAAAATTGCCAGGTGTAGTGGGTTGTGCATGTAGTTCTGGCTACTTGGGAGGCTAAGGTGAGAGGGTTACGTGAGCCCAGGAGTTCCAGAGCAACCTGGCAATGTAGCAAGACTGTCTCCCAAAAGGGAGGGGGGCAGTGCAAGGAAAAGAACAAGTAATAATAAAAAGGGCTAGCATGTGTATGACCCTGGTTTCAGTCCCCGGTACCACCAAAAAAGAAGAAAGAAAGAAAAAGAAAAATTAACGTCGTTTATGGTTCTTGGATTCAGGGTACACTGTATTACTTTATAGGGGCTATATTTTCAACATTTTGATTTGTGGTGTTAAGAACCTTGAATTGTAATACTTACTCTCGATATTATTCCTCTTGACAAATCACTTTGACAAATATTGGGCTTTGTTTTTTTGTTTTGTTTTGTTTTTGTTTTTGTAACTTTTTTGTGGTACTGGGGATTGAAGCGGGGGTACGCTACCACTGATCATTGATCTACTTAATATCCCCAGCCCTTTTTTTTTTTTTTTTTTTTAAAGACAGGTTTTCATCGAGTTGTCCAGGTTAGGTTCCATTTTGCTATCCTCTTACTTCAGCTTCCCAAGTAGGTAGGATTACAGGTATGTGTCAGTATACCTGGCTATATTATTCATTTTTTTAGTTGTCAATGGATCTTTATGTTACTTATTTATATGTGGTGCTGACAATCGAACCCAGTGTCTCACACATGTAGGTAAGCATTCTGTCACTGACTGCAACCCCAGCCCTGTATTATGCATTTTAGTAAATTTATTTTGTGCTCATATTGCCAGCTTTTAGATGCTTAGCAGTGAATGGTAGTGATAGCTTCTTTTTTCTCTTTACAGTACTGGGGATTGAACCTAGGGGCACTCTACTACTGAGCTATATCCCCAATCATTTTTTGAGACAGGAGATGGGCATTATTTTGAGTTTAAGATCTCCTTAAGTTGCTCAGGGCCTCACTAAATTGATGAGGCTGGCCTCAAACTTTCAGTCCTCCTTCCTTAGTCTCCTAAATTGCTGGGATTACAGGTGTGTGGCAATTTAGCAAGATCCTGTCTCAAACAAAAAATAAAAAGGGCTGGGGATGTAGCTCAGTGGTAAAGCACCCCTTCATTTCAATCCCCGTTATCAAAGGATGGATGGGGAGAGGCAGATCATTTGAGACAGATTCTGGCTATGTTGCAGAGGCTGGCCTTCAGTGTGTGATCTTCCTGCATCAGCCACCCAAGTAGCGGGGATTACAGGTATGTGCCACTGCCATGGCATCCAGATTAATGATGTTTTGAAGTTTGTTTTTGTTTTGTTTTAGTCCTGGGGATTGAACCTAGGGGTGCTTTTACTTCTGACCTACATTCCCACCCCTTTTTATTTTTTGAGATAAGTTCTCGATACATTGCTTTAGGACCTCATTAAATTGCTGAGGCTGGCCTCAAACTTTTTTTTTTTTTTTTTTTTTAAGAGAGAGAGAGAACTTTAATATTTATTTTTTAGTTTTCGGCGGACACAACATCTTTGTTTATATGTGGTGCTGAGGATTGAACCCGGGCCGCACACATGCCAGGCAAGCGCGCTACTGCTTGAGCCACATCCCCAGCCCTCAAACTTTTTTTTAGTCAGTATTGGGGATTGAACTCGGGGACACTCGACCACTAAGCCACATCCCCAGCCCTATTTTGTACTTTATTTAGAGACAGGATCTCACCAAGTTGCCTGGCGCCTCGTCATTGCTGAGACTGGCTTTGAACTTTCGAGCCTCCCAAGCCCCTAAGATTACAGGTGTGTGCCACTGCGCCCAACTGGCCTCAAAATTTTGATCCCCTGCCTCAGGCTCGCGAGTCTCTGGGTTTACAGGCATACACTACTATGCCCACTGTTACATTTGATGTTTTTAAAAATCACAGAATCGTATATCCTTGTGTAACAAGTAAGCATCGCTAAAGTGTAAAGGTAAAATTGAATCTTCCCTTTCTCTCTTGTCAGACCTCTCCCTGATGTGGGTTCAGTTTCTTGATATCCTTCACTGCCTTTTGTTAAATTCATGCAAATACTGATGGATGCAGTGGTGTACATCTGTAATTTCAGGAACTCTGGAGGCCAAGGCAGGAGGATTTCAGATTCTAGGACAGCGTTGGCAACTTAGACCCTGTCTCAAAATTTAAAATAGGGCTGGGCGTGTATCTCAGTGGTAGAGTACCTCTGAGTTCACTCCCCAGTGCTACAAAAATAAAGAAAGAAAATAGCCAGGTGTGGTGGTGCACAACTTTAATCCCAGCAGCTCCAGAGGCTGAGGCCGTTGGATTGAGAGTTCAAAGCCAGCCTCAGCAATTTAGCAAGGCCCTGAGCAACTCAGTGGGTCCCTCTCTCTAAATAAAATACAAAAAAAGGGGGGGGGGCGGGTTGCTGAGGATATAGCTCAGTGGTTAAGTACCCCTGTACATAAATAAATAAATAAATTTTAATCCCCAGTACATAAATAAATAAATAAATACAATGCAAATATATACAAAGATATTAGCACCTATACAAAGGGATTTACCCCACTTTTAAAAAATTGGATCAACGGGTGCGGTGGCACACGCCTGTAATCCTAGCAGCTCCGGAGGCTAAGACGGGAGGATCGAGAGTTCAAAGCCAGCCTCAGCAACAGTGAGGCACTAAACAACTCAGTGATACCTGTCTCTAAATAAAATACAAGATAGGGCTGGGGAGGTGGTTCAGTGGTCGAGTACCCCTGAGTTTTAGGGCCTCGTGTGTGCTAGACAAGTGTTCTAACAAAAAATTATATCCCCAGCCCCTGTGTGTTTCTAACAGTGTTTCTCAGATTCACACATCAGACTCTGCTGACAGGCTTGTGAAAAGACAGATTGCTGGGTTGCATCCCCAGAGATTCTGGCTTAAAGAGGATTAGGGCAGGCTCCAGTGTGTGCATTTCTAACAAGCTGGCTTAATCTTAACATATCAGAGAGAGAGGCAAACCAATACACAGAGTTGTTTTTGTGTGTGTGTTTTATTGTACTGGGGATTGAACTCAGGGGTGCTTTACCACTGAGTTCCATTCCCAGTCTTTTTTTATTTATGAGACAGGGTCTGAGTTGCTTAGGGCCTCACTAAGCTGCTGAGGCTGGCCTCAAATTTACAATCCTCCCGAGTCTCTGAGATTGGTGAAATGCATCACTGTGTCCAGTGCTTAGTTAATTCTTTTCCAGGTGCATAATATTCTATAACATGGATGGGTATGTCTTAATTTATTCAAGCATTTCATAGTAGGTGGGCAAATATATGGGCAATTTCAGGTTTTTGCAAATATAGGAAGTACTATAATAAATATTTGTATCCCAGTATTCTGGGTATTTGTACTTTAACTTTGGAGCAATAGAGACCTTAAAGTAGGTTTTCTGGGTCAAGACATTTCCAAATTATTCTCCAAAAGCAATTTGCAGTTTAGTTAGCAATTTTTTTTCATGGATATAATACTTTTATTTTGTTTATTTTCATGTGATGATTAGGATTGAACCCAGTGCCTCACAATGTGCTAGGCAATTGCTCTACCAATGAGCTACAACCGTAGCCCTAGTTAGCAGTTTTCAAGTAAGTCTTGTGTGTCTATATTCTAGCACCAGTCAGTTAAACTTTTTTTTTTTTTTTTTTTAGTACCGGATATTGAACCCAGAAGCACTTTACCACTGAGCCACATTCCCAGACCTTTTTATTTTTTTGAGACAGGGTCTCACTAAGTTGCTGAGGGTGGCTTTCAATACTCCTGCCTCAGCCTCCAAAATCACTGAGATTACATGTGTGCACCACCACACTCAGCTAAACTTTTTTAAACCATGATTATTATTAGTTACCTTTTTAAAAAAAAATTTTATAACTTTTTATTTTATTTATTTATTTTTATGTGGTGCTGAGGATCAAACCCAGGGCCTTGCGAATCGAGCGTTCTACTGCTGAGCCAAAACCTCAGCCCCTTAATCTCTTTTTTTTTTTTTTTTTTAATTTTTTTATTAGTTGCTCAAAACACTTAACCTCTTTTTTAATAAAAGAAGTAGCAAGAAACTGTTGAGCATTACATTAGCGTTTGTTTTAGATGGGATTTGGGGTAATTTTTATTTGTGACATTGTTTTTCAAGTTTGTAAAAAATGACCAAAAAAAAAAAGTTTTCAGACTTTTTTATAAAAATAGGATAGTAGGAATTATGGGTGCAGAGTATTTCCTGGGGTGCAATTATTGTTTCCTAATTCCATATATTGAGTATTCATCAGCTGCTTTCCTTTCCGCCAGGTTGTGTTTGTTGTTTTGGCGTTCTTGACAGGTGTGCTTTGTTCTTACCCTGACCCAAACGAGGACAAGTGCCCTGGAAACTACACCAACCCACTGAAGGTCCAGACAGTCATGATCCTAGGAAAAGTCATTTTGTGGATTCTGCACCTACTTCTGGAACGCTACATTCAGTATCACCACAGCAAAGTGAGAAACCGCGGCTATAACCAGATCTACCGCGCCACAAGGCATCTGAAGAGCCTCGCCCTGGTGACACACTCCACTGGTAAGCCCGCTTTCTTGGCATCTCTGGGCCTTGAGTAGCCAAATGACAGCAGAAAGGACACGTGAAGTTGTATTGTATGACCCAGTGCATCTCTCAGTGTTATGAGAGAGCTGTGTGTCATGGCCACTGTCTGGTTTTCTTGTACACTTGGTTTTCACTTGAAATTTGCATTTGTTGTGGACATGGTATCTGTGTGTCCCTGTGTACAATGTAGATTTCCCCCCCTTTTTGGTATCAGCAGGTTTATTCAGCTTAAGAAGATAGAGTATTCAGTAGCCAGGTGCAGTGGTGCACACCTGTAATCCCAGCAATTTGGGAGGCTCAGGCAGGGGGATCACAAATTAAAGGCCAGCCTCAGCAACTCAGCAACACCTGTCTCAAAATAAAAAAGGACTGGGGATGTGGCTCAGTGGTTAAGTGCCCCAGGGTTCAATCCCTGGTCAAAAAAAAAAAAAAAAAATCTAGTATCCAAAATAAGACTTGTAAAACACACAGGTCCTAATTTATGAATGTATGATCAGAAGCTTCATTTAGGACTGGAAATACATGAATGCTTGATTTTCTTTATTGTTGCATACATTTTAAAGGCTGTGGAAGTAAACTGAATTTCTTTAGGCACTTTTGACTTACCTTTTTAGGAGAACCTCATTTGGAGTCCAGAGTAAACATTTGAGTATTCTGAATCCAGATTAGGAATTCATTTTTCTAGCAGGGCCTGGTGGCTGAGCCTATAAACCCAGCTACCTGAGAGGCTGAGGCAGGAGGATCTCGTATTCCAGGCCACTCTGGGTAATTTAGCAAGACTCTGTCTAAACATAAAAATATAGGCTGGGTGCAGTGCCGCATGCCCATAATCCCAGTGATTTGGGAAGCTGAAGCAGGAAGATTGTAAACTCGTGGTTAGCGTAGGCAATTTAAGACAGGGTCTCGATATAAAATATAAAAAGGACTGTAGATAAACTTAGTGACAAAATGCCCGTGGGTTCAATCCCCAGTACAAAAAACAAATGGAGCCTAGCATGCTGGTACACACCTATACGGCTCTGGAGGCTGAGGTGGAAGGATCAAGAGTTGAAAGCCAGCCTCAGCAAAAGTGAGGCGCTAAGCAACTCATTGAGACTCTGTCTCTAAATAAAATACAAAAGAGGGCAGGGGATGTCAGTGGCTCATGCCCCTGAGTTCAATTGCCTGGTACCAAAAAAAAAAAAAAAAAGGATTTGGAATGTAGCTCAATGCTTGTCTGGCATGTGCAAGGCCCCAAGTTCAGTCCCCAATATCACAAAGAAGAAAAAAGAACTTCATTTTCCCCCCGAAAAACGACTTCACCAAATCTTTTATTTTTCTGCTGTGCTTTGTGAGTGCACTATTTAAAGGGCAGGCTGCAAGCTCATCTCCCCAGTGAAGTTCTCAGTGGAAGCTGAAGTGCCGCACTGTCGAGGAGAGAGAAATATTTATGGAGATGGTGATCTTGTTTGATCTTCACTGGGCGGAGCTTCTTTTTTTTTTTTTTTTTAACTATGATGCAATATTTATTTTTTATATCTTTTTTTTATTTGTTTTAATTAGCTACACATGACAGTACAATGACCTTGGCATATCATACGTTTGAATCAGATGGGATATAATTTCTCATTTTTCTGAGTATACAGGTTGCAGAATCACATTGGTCATGAAATCACATATATACACACAGTAATAATAATGTCTGTTTCATTCTACTATCCTTCTTATCTCCCCAGCCCCTCCCCTCCCCTCCCATCACTTCTCTCTGCCTAATTAACGCTATTCTTTTTTTTTCCTCACATCTTCGTACATGGATTTTGTATAGCAATGAAGGTCTCTTTCCACCATCCATGCAATTCCCTTTCCCTCCCACCCCTCTTCCCTATGTAGAGGTAATCTTCCCAGGCTCTTCCTCTCTTCCCTATTTTGAGTCACCCCTTTGTATCAGAGAAGACATTTGGCATTTTTTTGGGGGGGGATTAGCTAACTTCACTTAGCATAATCTGCTCTAATGCCATCCATTTCCCTACAAATGCCATGATCTTATTATTTTTTAGTGCTGAGTAATATTCCATTGTGTATAAATGCCACATTTTTTTTTAATCCATTCATCCATTGAAGGGCATCTAGGTTGGTTCCACATTCTAACTATTGTGAATTGTGCTGCTAGAAACACTGATGTGGCTGTGTCCCTGTAGTATGCTCTTTTAAGGTCTTTTGAGTATAGTCCTAGAAGAGGAATGGATCAAATGGTGATTCCATCCAGCTTTCCAAGGAATCTCCATTACTGCTTTCCAGATTTTCTGCACCAATTTGCAGTCCCACCAGCAATGTATGAGTGTGCCTTTTTCCTCGCATCCTCGCCAGCACTTGTTGTTTTTTGTCTTCATCATGGCTGCCATTCTGACTGAAGTGAGATGGTATCTTAGAGTAGTTTTAATTTGCATTTCTTTGATTGCTAGAGATGATGAGCATTTTTTTCATATATTTGTTGATTGATTGTATATCCTCTTCTGAGAAGTGTCTGTTCAGGTCCTTGGCCCATTTGTTGATTGTTATTTTTTTTTTTTTTGAAGGGGGGGCGTATTTAACTTTCTGAGTTCTTTGCATACCCTAGAGATTAGAGCTCTATCTAATATGTGAGGGGTAAAAATTTGTTCCAAGGATGTAGGCTCCCTATTCACCTCACATATTATTTCTTTTGCTGAGAAAAAACTTTTTAGTTTGAATTCATCCCATTTGTTGATTCTTGGTTTTAATTCTTGTGCTATAGTGTCTTATTAAGAAAATTGGGGCCCAGTCCCATGTGATGGAGATTAGGGCCTACTTTTTCTTCTATTAGACACAGAGTGTCTGGTTTAATTCCTAGATCCTTGATCTATTTTGAGTTAACTTTTGTGCATGATGAGAGATAGGGATTCAATTTCATTTTGTTGCATATGGATTTCCGGTTTTCCCAACACCATTTGTGGAAGATGCTATCCTTTCTCCAGTGCATGCTTTTAGCACCTTTGTCTAATATAAAGTAGATGTAGTTTTGTGGGTCAGTCTCTGTCCTCTATCCTGTACCATTGGTCCACCAGCCTATTTTGGTGCCATATATTTTATATCTTTATTTCAGTTTTATGTGGTGCTGAGGTTTGAACCCAGTGCCTCACGTGTGCTAGGTGAGCACTCTACCATTGACCCACAACCCAAGCTCCTGGGGGAGGTTCTTTTTGCTTCCTATCTTTAGAAGATGAACTTGGTTTCCATGTTCAGCTGTTGGTGTGTAACACTCTTTTTTGGCCAGAAGATGTCACTATAACTTAAAGATAAAAGCAAAAACCTGGATCTTTACTGACAGATCTTATGTCTGTCACCAAATATACTATTTCTCAAATGATGGTCTTTGAAATAGTGTGTGTGTGTGTGTGTGTGTGTGTGTGTGTGTGTGTGTGTGTTTTGCTGGGGATTGAACACAGGGGCTCATGCATGCTAGACAAGAACTCTTTTTTTTTTTTTTTAAATTTGAGACAGGGTCTCGCTAAATTGCTGAGCTGGCCTTGAACCTGTAATCCCCCTGCCTCAGCCTCTTGTGACCCTGGGTTTGTGACTCTTAATAATGATCTGTTTTTAACAACTAGACTTTTCTTTTTTTTCTTGGCAGTACTGGGGATTGAAACCAAGGTCTCACACAAACAAGGAAATGTTCTTCCATTGAACTATGCCAAACACTTTTTATTTTGAGATGGGGTCTTTGAACTAACTTGAATTATCCTTGAACTTGAGATTCTCCTCCCTCAGCCTTTCTAGAAGCTAGAATTATAGGTGCCAAACTACTTTATTTTTATTATTTTGGAAAAAGAAGGAAGGTAGGTATGCCTGAGGACACAGTGACTGTGTCCCGCACACTCTTATCTCTCACTGGCCTCACATTCCTCAGGAGGCCAAGGCTATCATAGAAATTCCTGCTGGCAGGGTTCTCACTGAGGACTGGGCCTGATGCTCTTGGGCTCAGGGAGGCTGAGGGGCAAGGTCTTTCACTATAACATTGTCTGGCTAAATTTTCTGTATAGAATTGCTTTGGAGGAGAGGCTTCATGGAATGTGCCTGGGTCTGTGATATATATTTACATGCATTGCTATGGATCAAACTTGGGGCCTCATGCCTGCTAGGCAAGCCCTCTACCACTGAGCCACACCCTCAGCTCCCAGAATTATTGTTTTACTAATGAAATATATCACTTGCTGAACACTTAGGCATTGTCAGTTCACTTCCTCCAAAAACCCTGGGTGCTCAGTATTATTTCTCTAGTTTTTTAGTGGAAGAGTCCAGGGCTTTGTGAGATTTTATTTTATTTCTTCTTGTTATTTTTAGTAGGTGGACAGTTAGGGATTGAACTTGGGCCTTGCACATATTAGGGACATGCTCTACCACTGAGCTGTTTCCCAGCCCACAGGAGCTCATTTCTTCCAAGAACTTTTATTTCATTTTTGTTCTGGGATTTGAACAGGGCCTTGCACATCCTAGGTACCTCATCTGCCACTGAGCAACATCCCTAGGCCTTTTTATTTTATCTTGAGACAAGATCTAAGTTACCTAGTCTGAACTTGAACTTGAGATCCTCCTGTCTCAACCTGATTACAGGTGTGCAACACCAGGACCAGCTCTAATAGTTTTTTTTTTTCTTTAATGGCAAATGAAATGAAACACACAGGCTATGTCTGTGGTTATAAAGCACTTACAAAGAAAACTGGTTGTATATTGTATACTGTCATGTAGAAAGTTTCTGATGAACTAATGACTTTTTTCTTCTTTTTTTTTTCCCTGGTACCAGGGATTGAACCCAGTAGTGCTTTACCACTGAGCCACATTCCCAGCCATTCTTTTATTTTTTTATTTTGATTTTGGGGTTTCAGTAAGATGCTTACAGCCTCACTGAATTACTGAGGCTGATTTGAACTTGCAATCCTCCTACCTCAGCCTCCTGAGTCACCAGGATTGTAGGCGTGTACACTGCCCAACTTCTAATGAGCTCTGAGGAAGTGGACTCAGAGGAGTTTAAGCTGGGAAGAATGACCTGAAGAAGTCATCCAGGGCCAATCATGGGGGTTGCCACAAGTTTAGAGAGAGGCAGCTGTGGAAGGGAAGGCTCTGCTGAGAGTTTTGAGAGTTGGAAGGATCACTCTGACCATGGCTGGAGAGGGCAGTTAAGGAGGCTGCTATAGTACCCCAGGGCAAGGATCTAGGTCTGAACTAAGGTATCATGCTGGGCAGTACTTCCTGACTGAGAGGTCTTGTGTGCTGTCCACAGCACGGACCATTTTAGGGAATGTTTTATTTCAGCATGCCCCTCTCCTTCCAGGCTGCAGATTTCATGCACCATAAACTCCCAGTCACAGCCTGTGACCCACCAGGATGCTGGCATGTGGGGTTGCTCAGTACCTTAAATCCTTTGCATGCTGTTTCATTTATGTGCAGAGGTTTTATTTTAGTACTCTGTTGTCTGTTTATCTTAATTCACAAAATTATGTTACAAAGAGTATAAGGGGAAGGCATAGGGCTTTGTGAAATTATTATTATTCTTTTTTGGAGTTGGGGGGCACCGGGGATTGAACTTAGGAGCACTGGACCACTGAGCCACATCCCCAGCCCTATTTTGTATTTAGAGACAGCACCTCACTCTTCTTGAGACTGGCTTTGAACTCGAGTTCCTCCTACCTCAGTCTCTCCAGCTGCTGGGATTGTAGGTGTGCCATCAAGCCTGGCTGTGTAATTAGTTTTGATAGGTCCTTTTAAAAATGTCTCTTTGTGGGGATGATATAGCTCAGTTGGTAGAGTGCTTGCCTAGCATGCATAAGGCCTTGGGTTCAATCCCCAGCACCACCCCCCCAAAAAAGAGGTATCTTTGGTTCAGTCATTCCTTTTGTACAAATGGGAGAAAATTAAATAAGCATTGTTTTCCCCTACATCAGATGTAGATAAATATGCTAAATAACTTTTAGGAAATTCTAAGAATCACTTGTGTCTCTAAAGTTTTCTTTGACATTCTTCAGAGTAAAAGGGCAAATTTGTTGCCAGTTTTGAGAAAAAGGAAGAAGAAAGTTTATTGCTTTGCTTAGCAAAGGAGAAACAGAGGACTCCTGTCCCAAAGGCTCTGATACTGCCCATCCTCAGGAACAGGGGCCTTTTTATTGTGCTTCAGAGAAAATGAAATTAGGTAGGAGAGATCAGGAAGAAGATTGGGAAAAAGAAAAAATAAAATCTAAGTTTCAAAGGATCAAGTGAACCCTTGTTACAAAATGAGGTTAAAATGATCCTCAAAAATAAAACAATAGAAGCCAGGAGCAGTGGTGCACACCTATAATTGCAGCAGCTCTGGAGGCTTAGGCAGGAGGATTGCAAGTTCCAAGCCAGCCTCAGCAATTTAGTGAGGCCCTCTTTAATAAAAAGGGCTGGGGATGTGGTTCATTGGATAAGCACCCCTGGGTTCAATCCCTGATACCAAAAGAAAAAATAAATAAATAAATAAGGCTGGGGATGTAGTGGTAGAACACTTGCTAGAATGCTTGACACCTTAAGTTCAATCCTCAGCACCACAATACTTGATTAATTAATTAAAAAGAATTTTTGAGGGCTGGGGTTGTGACTAAGTGGTAGAGTGCTTGCCTAGCATGCGTGAGGCACTGAGTTCAGTCCCCAGCACCACATACAAATAAAACAAATGAAGTGAAGTTGTTTTTGGTTTTTTGTTTGTTTGTTTTTTAAGGAGTATATTTAAAAAATAAATAGAATTTTTGAGCCAGGCACAGTTGTTGGCGCCTGTACTCCAGTGGCTCTGGAGGCTGAGACAGGAAGATCATGAGTTTGAAGCCAGCCTCAGCAAAAACAAGGTGCTAAGCAACTCATTGAAACCCTGTCTCTAAATAAAATACAAACTAGGGCTGGGGATGTGGCCCTAACCTTGGATGACACTCACAAAAAGAGAATTTTTGTTTTGGTTTTAGGTACTAGGGATGGAACTCTGGCCAGCCCTTTTTGCTTTTTGAGACAGTCTCACCAAATTGCTTAAGGCCTTGCTAAATTGCTGAGGCTGGCCTCAAACTTGGGATCATCCTGCCTCAGCCTCTCAAAATGCTAGTATTACAGGCATGTGCCACCATCCCCCGCTAGAATTTAAAAAAAGAAGAAGAAAAAGTAGATAAGCTGAATGAGTGGTTTAGTAGAAATAGGTAATATTGTTGCTAAAAGTTTAGTTCTTGTTCCTGATGCCAATCCAATAAAGAGGACATGGTTTTGAAAAGGAAAAAGAAGTTCTATTGCTTTGCTAGCAAAGGACAAACCCAGAGGACTCCTATTCTAAAGGTTGTGATTCTGTCCATCTGGGGGATCAGGGCTTTTTTAAAGAGATGATTTAAAGGCTACATTCTCTTGTTGTAATTCACTTGTTAATTTGAGAGATAATCATTTCTGAGATTCTCTGGTGCCATTCCCAAAATCTGAATTACTTAATTCTTGTGATAGAGTTATCTGACTTTGAGTACATACCTGTCTAGGATGGGGAAGAAAGGTAATCCTGTTTCTCCTGAGATTAGGGAAGAGCAGGGAGAGATGAAGAGAAAGAAACATGTCTGTTTTAAAAATAAGTTGCAGTGGGGAAGGGAGGGGGCATGGGGGTAGGATATGAAAAGCCAGCCTCTACCTCAGAGCAAAGCCTGTCCAAGGAAGGGTGCCTGACCTTTGTCCTTGGAAAGACCCACAGAGCACTCCTAGGCCCATACCCACCCTGCTGAGTTGTTTATCTACAAATAACAGGAGAGATCTGCTGTGAAGCCAGGTGTCCCTGACTCAGTCAGGCTAGGTGGGGACCCATAGCAACCCCCTAGCAGCCACCAATCAGCATGAGACAGGGAAATACCTGGGATGCCAGATGACCCTCCCAGTAGTTTATGGTGGTTGATAACTTGTTGGGAAACCTGAGGTTCAGCAGTACTTCCCTCGTGGCTTAAACCAATCAGTTCAAAGGAACCCCCCTCTTGTACTGACCAATCATCCCTACCCAACTTGTTCCCGCCAGTGAATGTGCTAATCATGTTTTAGAGTTGTTTTATGATTTTCCCGCGGTGTGTGATGATTTGCTAAGAGATGCTATGATGTATGTGAAGTCCCTGCCTTCCCCAAAGAGTATATAAAACTCCTGCAAACCCTGGGCTTGGGGCCTCTCAGCGTCACCAGTTGCTGTGTGCATGCGGAGGACCGAGCTAGCTCGCAATAAACACCTCTTTGCTGCTTACATCGATCTTGGTCTCTGGTGGTCTTTTGGGGGTCCCGAATTCGAGCATAACAGATAGACGGTAGAATGAGACAGTCACCATTGCCCCAAGTACATGTATGAAGACACAAATGGTGTGACTGTACTTTGCGCACAACGAGAGACATGAAAAATTGTGCTGTTTATGTCATATGAATTGATTTGTATTCTGCTGTCATGTCACAAATTAGAATAATTCAAAAAAATAAGTTGCAAAGCAGGAAGTATTTATTGTTAAAAGCTCAGTCCTTGTCCTCAATTCCAATCCAATAACAAGGGCACGGTTTTGGGGAAAAGGTTTATTGCTTCGTTAGCAAAGGAAAAACACAGGGTACTGTCCCAAAAGCTGTGATCTGCCCATCAGCAGGAACAGGGGGCTTTTAAAGAGGTGACTCAAAGGCTACATTCCATGTGTACTCTGTTGGAGTTGTAATTCACTTGTCCATTTGGGAGATAGTCAAGTCATTTCTGAGATCTTCTGGTATCATCACCAAAGTCTGGATTACTTCATTCCTGTGGTGGGTGTGTACCCAAGGACAGATACCTCTGCCTAGAATGGAGAGAGGGGGGAGGTAATCCTGTTACCCCTGAGATTTAGGAGGAACAGGGAGAGAGGAAGAGAAAGAAACATGTCCATTTTTAAAAATAAGTTGCTGTGGCAGAGCAGCGAGGGCTAAATTCAAAGCATAAAGTGGACCACAGTTACATGAGGACATTACAAGGCTTTTTAGAACTGTACAAAACCAATTATAACAAAAGGTGTTCTCTTGTCACTCAGGAAACTACAAGGGTTTTCGGAGCTCTGTGCCAAGGATAAAGACCCACTACGCTTCCTCCTCCTCCGTTCATGCTCTGTGTGTTTCTCCTCCTCAGGAAATACGATGCTCCTCCTCATACTGTGCATGCAGCATTCTTTCCCTGAGCCCAGCAGGTTGTACCTTGACCTCATTCTGGCCATCCTGGCCCTGGAACTGCTCTGCTCCCTGACCTGTCTGCTCATTTATGCAGGTAAGAATTGCCATTTTTCCATTTTGTAAGACCTTTACTTAACTGTTTTTTCCTCCTAGTTTGACTCATAGACCATTGTTTTAGTGACAAGGAAGTTTTCCTGCGTAACTGAGAACCTTTTTGCATCTGTATCGTCCACTGCTGGTCACATCCAGGCTCCTCTCCTCTCAAACCAATAGGGAAAAGGTACACCTGCAGCCCCCAGTGAGGCACTTTTCTAAGTTTGTGTCTTCAATAAGTTTTTGTCAACTAAAGGGAAGCCTTTTCATTTGAAAACAAGAAAAAAGCCTGATAAACTTTTTGCTTCCATTAAAGTCAACCAAAGTATAACTCTGATATTTAGAAATAAAACAACCGTCTGGTGTGATGGTGTGTGCCTGTAATCTCGCGACATGGAGGCTGAGGCAGTGTTAACTGAAAGCCCGGTCCTTGTCCCCATGCCAATCCAATAACAAGGACATAGTTTTGAGAAAAAGGAAAAAGAAGTTTTCTTGCTTTGCTAGCAAAGTAGAAACACAGGGGACTCCTGTTCCAGAGCCTGGTTTTGCCCATCAGCAGGAGCAAGGTTTTTAAAGAGACAGTCGAAGGCTACATATCACATGTTCTCTGAGTTTGTAATTCACATGTCTCTTTGGAAGATAGTCATTTCAATGCCACTTGGTGGCATTGAGCTAATGGTGGTTTTATTACTATGAATGAATCCATTTGAAAGAAATCCTTTCTCTGGTACCATTCCCAAAGTCTGAATTACTTAATTCCTGTGATGGGTGTGTGCTCAAGGACAGATAACTGCCTAGAATGAGGAAGAAAAGAATCCTGTTTTCCCCTGAGATTAGGGAGGGGGAAGGGATTAAAGGGCTAGGAATGTGGCTCAGTGGTTAAGTGCTGGGTTCAGTCTCTGGTATCCAAACATAAAATAAAAGTAATACAAGATAATTAAATATATGAGGAAATTATAGATGCAAAACTGCATTTACCTCTAACTTGTTTGGGGGTAAGCCATTTAGGAACCCATTTTCTTTTTTTTTTTTTTTTTTGATTCTAAATTTTTTTTAATTGGTTGTTCAAAACATTACAAAGCTCATGACATATCATCTTTCATACATTTGATTCAAGTGAGTTATGAACTCCCATTTTTACCCCAAATACAAATTACAGAATCACATCAGTTAAACATTCACAATTTTACATAATGCCATATTAGTGAGTGTTGTATTCTGCTGCCTTTCCTATCCCCTACTATCCCCCGCTCCCCTCCCCTCCCATCTTCCCTCTCTACCTCATCTGCTCTTGTAGGAACCCATTTTCTGAGTTTAAAAATGTCTTTTGCTCTCTGAAAACCCTCAGAGGTAAAATTGAATAAACTTTAGATACGTTAAAATGTTTTTATATACTATTTTTTATTTATTTTATTTTTCATTTATTTAGCAGTACTAGGGATTGAATCCAGTAGCACACTCTCACTGAGCTACATTCCCAGCCTTTTTTGTTTGAGAAAGGGTCTTGCTAAATCGCCCAGTCTGGCCTCTAAATTGCAACCATCCCCTGCCTCAATCTCCCAAATCACTGGGTTTAGGATTACAAGCATGTGCCATTGCACTGGGCTATAAGGACACTTTAACAACAAATTCAGGGCTGGAGAAATCTAGATTTCAGTTCTGCTTAAGGCTCTGCAGTCTGTCCATAAAAGCAGCTACCTTGGTGGCATTGAGCTAATGGTGGTTTTGTTACTAAGAATGTATCCATTTGAAAGAAATCATTTCTCTGGTTGTCAAGCAGTCATCTGGGCCTTCTCTCAAGTTTCATTTTACTGATTTTGTGTGTGTGTCCTTGAGGCCAACAGGAGGAGGTTTATAATACCAAGAGTGATTCCTTTGTAAATGTGCTTGAGTTGCTGCAGGGTCCAAGGCCAGAGACCTGACTCTGGGGATCCAGCAAATTGGGTGCCTCCATTCTCCCAGAAAACCAGAGAGAAAAGGAAATGGTGAAAAGCATGAAAGAAACTTTAATCAATGTAGTTACACTAGGAAGAAAATGGGACCCGCGTCCTTAGCCTTGTCTCGGACAAGGAGTTGACAATGACTTTGAGGTGCAGTCTGTCTGTAATAGCAGCTAACTTGGTGGCATTGAGCTAATGGAAAATGAAGCCTATGGTGTGGGTTTGCAGGCTGGAGGCTTCTAAAGCAAGTGACCTTGGGCAGGTGTGGTCTGTCCAGTTTTATCTCTGGATGGGTCTGGCTAGACCCTGTTTGTATAGGAAGTTGCTATTGCCTCTCGTTTATTGAGCCTAGGGAGCAGGATGTACACACCTGTAATCCCATTGATTGGGGAGGCTGAGACAAGATAGTTAGGAATTTGAGGACAGTCTTAGCAATTTAGTGAGACCTTGTCTCAAAAACTAAAAGGACTGGGGATATAGCTCAGTGGTAAAGTGCCCCTGGACTCAATCCCCAGTACCAAAGAATAAAAGAAAAAAGAAAGATATTTATTAATCAGACGTGACTCAAAGCAAAGGAGAATGATGTGAAATGGAGGCAAAGATGCGATGTTTCTAATCCTGCTTTAGCCATCCATCATATGTCTGCAGGCAAAAGCAAGGAGTCTGTCTTTGTTAAATGTTACGGATAAACTGTACACTGATTTTAAATGTATTTATTTATTTATTTTTTAAAGTTCCCCAAGAATTTTCCTAGCCAATTGCATTTCATTTTTTTTGAGAGAGAGAGAGAGAGAATTTTTTAATATTTTTTTAGTTTTCAGCGGACATAACATTTTTATTTGTATGTGGTGCTAAGGATCGAACCCAGCACCGTGCGTGTGCCAGGCTAGCGCACTACCGCATGAGCCACATCCCCAGCCCTTAAATGTATTTAATGGTTAGCAGTTATTCTGGTTGAGGATTATACTTGCACTTCACTGTTAAAACAAGGTCTGTATTGGCTGGGCACAGTGGTACATGCCTGTAATCCCAGCGATTCAGGAGGCTTAAGCAGGAGGATCACAAGTTTTGAGGCCAGTCTCATCAATTTAGCAAGACCCTATCTCAAAAAAGAAAGGGGATTGGGATGAGAGATGATAACTAGGGATGTAGCTCAGAGGTAGAGTACCCTGGGTTCAGTTCCCCAATACTGCAAAGAAAGGGAGGGAAAAAAAAGAAAAAAAAGCATGCATACCACCCAGTTAACTTTATAGAATAGAATGAGACTTTCATTTTCAGAACATTGTTAGTGGCTCAGTACATCAATAAAATGATGCACGTGTCATAAGTAACATTTAATTATCCTTTCAATTGAGATCAGTTTCATTCTGTGATATATCGTGTCTCTTCAGTGTTGTAATGAGTTAGGTTTGAGCATAGGAGTTCATGAGCATTTTAATGAGTTTATTTTTATAGTGTGGAGGATGTATAAATAAATAATAAATAAATAAATAAATACATTTCTGGGTAGGCAAATGCTCACCATCGAGCCACACCCCCAGCCCCATAGGATTACTTTTTATGTTATAGTGAATTTAAAGGCACACTATAGGTTCTCACAGGAGAGAATTTATGGAGTAGCTGCTAGAGACACTTGCTGCTGTATGTGGCATGTCACAGAAAATTTGAGGTTGATTCTCTTATAAAGGCATCTTTCTTGTTTCTTTATACTAAAAGGGTTTTAAGAGAGAGCTCTGTTGTGGTGATGTTGGTAGAAGCCCTTTAGGATATTGATTGATTGAGGTATTAATTCTGCTCTAAACTTGACTAATTTATTTGTATTGTAGGTAGTTAATCTCCAGAAACTAAAAAGGGACTCTTCTCATTGAGCATTAATTTGACTTACTGCCTCTGTAGGGAAAAACTAGGAAAATACAGTTTAAAGCATTTTTTTGCAATAATAAATTGGATTAACTCTCCATTCATTTAAACATAAGAAGAATCCATGCAAGCCACAGTTCTGAGCCTTCAAGCAGCCCTGAAGAGTTCCAGTACAGGATCAAAGAACATGTGAATGGTGTGCAAGCCCACCTGTCTTTTTACTCTGATGTTCCGACATACATGCTTTCTCTGGCTCATGACAGGAAAAATGACTGGAAGATTCATATTCTATGTGGTTTGCCTTGGTGTTTTATCTAACCTGTGATCTGAAAATGCCTGAATGCATCCAATTCAATTGCTTTTCTTTTTTTATTATTTAAAAAATTTATTTGGTGGTGGTACTGGGAATTGAACCCAGGACCTTGCACATGCTAAGCAATTGTTCTACCAGTGAGCTACATCACCAGCCCTTTTCATTTTTTATTTTGAGAAGGTCTCACTAAGTTGCTTTAGGCCTCACTAAATGGCTTGAACTTGCAATCCTCCTCTCTGGGGCTTGCAGAGTGCACCACCAGGCTTGGCAATTTAACTTATTTTTATTTTTCAAACTGCCAAGGTGACTCTGAAAGATGGACATTTTAACTTTATTAACTTATTTAGGCACTGGGGATCGAACCCAGGAACGCTCTACCACTGAGCTACATCCCCAGTCTTTTTCTTTCTTTCAATATATTTTGAGACAAGGTCTTACTGAGTTGCTGAGGCTGATTTCGAATTTGTAATCTTCCTGCCTCAGCCTCCCAAGTCTCTGGTATTATAGATGTGGGCCACCATACTTAGCAAAATGAATATTTGTATGCCATTAGACTATGGGTACAGGTTTTATTTCCCATTCTAAACTTCTCCTTTAAAACTATGTAAGTGTTATCCCCTGGTCCCCAGTTCAAGAAACTTCTGTGTCTAAAAGATGAATGTGTTCCAGTTTTCTTTCTTTATTTAGAAATTATGTGGAAGAAACCATTTTAGAGAGACATGAATATAAACAACTGGTGTCAGACACACCAGCAGCCCTCATCTGTTGGATCTTCCGGGGATCCTGGACAGTTGATCACGCCTTCTTGCAGTGTGTTGATTGCTGAGACTTTCACTTTCCCTGGGGTTTTCTGACCGCCCTTCTGTACTTTTCTCCTTTGCTGAATGTTCTCCAGACCTGTCATAGGTGGGGCCTCAGGGCTCGTCTCTGTCTTCTCCAGCTTGGCAGGTGCAGCACTTCATGTTCTGTGCCCAGTTCCACTTAAGTCAAAGCATTCTTCATTTCTGATTTCCATGGCCACTTAATAAAATTGAGGGGCTTCTATATATTTCCATACTTTGTACCTTTGACTAGGTACTGCTCACTCCTTACTGGTCCTTTCTGGAAACTGTCTGCACATCTCATCTTCTCATGTCAATAATTCACTTGAACTTCTTCAACTTAGTTCTCAGCTGAGAATGTACTTCAGGATCAGATGTGGAGTCTGGCAATTCCTCAAAGGAAGGATTAAACATTGATTACCCTGTGGCTCAGCACTTAACTCCTAGATATATATCCAAGAGAACTGGAATTGTGTGTCCACACAAACACGCATACATGAATGTTCAACGCAACATTATTCGTAATGGCCAAAAAGTGGACACAGTCCAAATGTTTTGGGGGTAAACTGATGAACAGTTGAACAGAATGTGTGTACTGCAATGTGGATAAACCTTGAAAACTTCCCCAGTAAAAGAAGCCAATTATTTTTAAAACTACCTAATTACGTGACTCTGTGTCTGTGAAATGCCCAGAGAAGGACATTCGAAGAGACTCTTTTCTAAAGTAGTCCTGATGCTGTAAAGTAGTGTAAAGACTGTATCAGGACTCCTAGTTTAGAAGCCTGGCTGAACTTTACTCATTTGTATAAATAGGAGTAAAATAGCCACTTCACCAGGTGATTATCTGAACAAAATGAGGTCCTGGTGTAAAACACTTAAACTGTATCTCATGCATTGAGTAAAATAAACGTCTGTTGTTATTATCAGTGCCAGTAATAATCTTCTCTCTCCAGGGCTTAGTATCAGATTGGTAGAATTTGAAATGTTTGAGAACATTAATGAATAAACCAGCTGAAAAACAGCCAATTCATGTAATTTGAATAAATGTAAATAGGAACTTTTGACTAATAATGACTTTATTCTTTTAGTGAAAATTAGAGAATTTAATAGAGCCAAACCACAGCCTGATGTACTTGAAGAAGAAAAAATCTATGCTTACCACAGCAATATTACCTCGGAAACAGGATTAAGGTAAGGTTTAGGTGAGAAATTAAAACTTAAAGAATTAAAAGTTGCTTTCCCTAGAAACCATTTGAGGCTTGATTAAGCATTTATACCATTTTAATTATGTTTAATTTGTTTTCAGTTGTGGTCAAACCAAGTCTAAATTAACATATGTAGATTTACCAAATATGTGTGATGTAAAAGTGAGATTAACCATGTATCAACTTCTCAGAGGTCTTTTCTTTTCCATTATTTTTTATTTGAAAAAATATTTTTTTCTTTTGAGATAGGGTTTGACTGAATTATCTAGGCAGATCTCGAACTTGTGATCCTCTTGGCTCAGCCTCCTGAGTAGCTGGGATTACAAGTGTTTGACACTATGCCTGGTTCACTGGAAGTTTGTTTTTTGTAACCTAGGGGTACTTATCCATTGAGTACATCCCAGTTTTTTTGTTTTGTTTTGTTTTGTTTTGGGTACTGGAGATTGAACTCTGGGGCACTCAACCACTGAACCACATCTCTATCCTATTTTGTTTTATTTAGAGACAGGGTCTCACTGAGTTGCTCAGTGCCTCGCTGTTACTGAGGCTGGCTTTGAACTTTTGTGATCCTCCTGCCTCAGCCTCTCGAGCCACTGGGATTATAGACATGCGCCATCATGCTCAACTTTCACTCAAAGCTTTTGATACTGTGGGTTACTCCTTCCTTAATTGAAAAACATTTTTATGGGTGTTTTTTGGTAGACTTCTCTAATTCTACAAGGTGAGGATTAATTTACAGTAAACAGATGATATTGATAAATACATGTAACTCCTTTATATCTTGATTTTTTTTTTTTTTTTTTTTTTTTTTGCAGGACTATTTCAAGCCTAGAAGAAATTGTTGAAAAGCAAGGAGACATAATAGTGTACTTGAAGCGACACAATGCCCTGTTGAGTAAGCGACTGTTGGCACTCACTTGCTCAGACCTAGCCTCTCAGCCAAGTAGGACATGAGAGGCTCACAGGCATGATCATGGCTGAAGAGTTCAGAGCAACCTCAGACTGAAGGATGACCTGTCCTGCTGCCCTAGGGAACCACAGCCCTTGCTGAAGAACATTGTGTAGCGTGTGTTGGAAACTTGAACTTGGTTCTCACCTGTGTGGCTGTTTAGTAGATGGGGCTTATGGATCATTTGAAAGGTACTTTGTAGAAGTACTTTGCTAACTTGAGAAGAATGTCTGTTTTGTACATTTTTAAATAATTGAACTTCTTGGTTTTTCCTAGGATCAAAGGTACAGTTCAATTATCCCATGGCCAATAGTTTTTCTACATGATATTAGATCCCTCTAATAGCTGGGGATGTAGCTCAGCAGTAGGACATGTGTTTAGCATGCACAAGCCCCTGGTTCAATCCACAGCAACACCCCCACTGTCCCCCCAAAAAGCCCTGTGATAATATGGCTATTTATAAAGTAAAACTGACATAATTTATTTTAAACAGGGGTTTTAAATAAGTTCTTTCTTTTGTGGAGTGGGAAAGTAGTGGGGATTAAACTCGGGTACTTTACCAATAGGCTATGTCCCCAGTCTTATTTTATTTTAAATTTTGAGACAGGGTGTTATGAAGTTGCTGAGGCTGGCCTTAAACTTGTAATCCTCCTGCCTTAGCCTCCTAAGGCACTGGTATTACAGGTGTGCACCACCACACCCCACAAGTTCTTCCAACTCTTAAGCTGACGAAAGGAGTCATTATTTCTTATGGTTAATGTTTTTTCTCTACAGACCCTTATTGTGTATTTTATATGCTCATGTGATATTGAATAACAGCTGACGTCACATACTCTTTTTTCATCCCCCCAGGCAAGCCCTCTACCACTGAGCTGCACCCCCAGCCCCCACACAGCTTTTATAGAGAATTTCTTCACTGTAGGACCAAGGCCTCACTGGGTGATCAACAATACAAATTCTACATTGTTCTGTTCTCCTGAAACAAGATAGGAAAATTACCTGGACCAGTGTGAGCCCAACCAGCAATACCTGTTACCTTGGTAGTACCTTCCATTGGCAAAAGCTGAAAAATTTAAAGGATTTATGTCTTTCACTTTATTTTTGCTCTTCTTCAAGAAGTTGCCATGTATTTCTGTACTAATTATCCTTTCATTGGGTCATTAATTTCAGTATAGAAATGGAACCTTCTATGATTTTAAATCTGTATAAATAGAAAAAAGGCACTTTATTTAGACTTGGATTATATGTAAAAATTGTGATGGGAATAAAATGTCATATCAGTTTCTATACAGATACTAAACATACCTAGTTCTTGATATAAAAAGTATTTTGTGAGTAAATGGAATTATTTCTCCATTCTTCCTAGCGCACCCCTTTAATTTATCAATTTGCTTTCAGTACCTCTACATGCTGCCTTTTTTTGTTGTTGTTGAAGGCTCAGTATGGGGGGAGGAGATACTTGTGATTATGCAGTGATTATGTGAGTCAGTAGATGAATACTGTGACTTGACAGCTATCCATAGCTTTATAGGAATGTTTTGGATGACCAGATAGACGAGGAATGTATTCATTGGATCTGTTACATATGGAGAGCAGATACTGTTTCCTTTAGATACAGCCATGGCTGGGGCATCTAAAATTTTTCTAAGATAAGTATGATTATGTGTCACCTGCAGGTAAATACAGTTGAATCCTCAAAATAGTGACATTCACAAACTGAAGCCAAATTGTATTTTAAAATTTAGATTCTAAATTCTCAGCCGGGTGTGATGGCCCACGCCTGTAATCCTAGCAGCTCAGGATGCTGAAGCAGAAGGATTGTGAATTCAAAGCTAGCCTCAGCAACTTAAGAGTCCTGAGCAACTCAATGAGACCCTGTTTTAAATAAAATATAAAAAGGGCTGGGAATGTTGCTCAATGGTTAAGCACCCCTGGGTGCTTAAAATTAAAAAAAAAAAAATTTTAAGTTCCCTCCCTCTTCCTTTCTTTTCTTTTTAATAGGTGTCTCAAAGCTATTGCTTTCTCTGGAAAATTGTTTCTACATTTTGGAAGAGCCTATAACCTTTGCATCTAGTTGTTTTCCTTAAAACACCAGTGGTTTTGAGCCAGGCTTGGCAACACACCCATAATCCCAGAAATTCAGACACCTGAGGCAGGAGGATCACAAGCTAAAGGCCAGACAACTTAGTGAGACCCTTTCTCAAAATAAATAAAAAGGACTGGGTATGTAGCTCAATGGTAAAGCACCCCAGGTTCCATCCTCAGTATGGGGGGAGGGGGGCAATGGTGTACCCCACTGAACACATTCCCAGCCTTTTTTATTTACTATTTTGGGGCAGGGTCTCATTGTCACCCAGGCAAGGCTTGAGCTTGTTACCTTCTATCTCGGTCTCCTAAATTGCTGGGATTACAGGTGCATGTCACTATGCCTAGCTCCCATCGGTAATTTTAAAGATATAATATTTATTTTAAAATGCAGCTTGGATATATTCAGTTTCTGAGATGTACTTGATGAACATGGGTTTACAGGGAAAGGTATGATAAAGTTGGGATGTTCGGGTCTGATATGATATCTGTATAATCACTAACACTTTTCTAAACTCAGGAACATTTCAAACAATAAATGAAAGTAAGTCTCAGTAATAGCAGAATGGGAAAATGGACAAAACAATATAAATGTTAGGGATTCTATTCATCGGACTAGTTTTGTGCTAGCATTGTGGATACAAAAAATTAAAACCTGGCTTGCAGTTTACATTCTAAAGAAGGTAATGATTTCTAGGCTCTTCTATTGCAAGAATTGCAGAAGCCCTGGATATAAGTGCACAGCTGGGTACAGTGGCACAGGCCTGTAATCTCAGCTACCGGGCAGGCTGAGGCAGGAGAATCACAAGTTGGAGGCCAGTCTCAGCGACTTCTTGACACCTTGTCTCAAAACAGGCTGGGTAATGAAGCTCAGTGGTAGAACCTCCTAAATTCAGTGTCTGGTACTGAAGAAAAGATAACTATAGGAACACTGAGTCAGAAGATACACTTGGGTGGTAGGTTTTAGGAATTCCTGGCAAACTAATCAGTAAAGAAGCAAAGCAGATAGCTACAAAATACCACAAGCACATTGTATAGAATGCGTTGTATAGAACTTGAAACGGAGGGTCTTCAGATCTTGGAGGCCTTGAGCATATGCTGAGGAGCTTGCACTTATTATATTGATAATAGGATCCACCGAAAGATTTCAATCAAGGAAACGATGTCACTTTTAGGGGGATCTGATTGTATTTGAAATGGAGGAAAGATGGTAGCAAAAAGATATAGCCCTGAACAAGGGCAGGTATAAGAACATTTAATTGTGATTATATATGTGTATATGTAAATATAAAGATGTACATGTGTGATCCAAATGACAATAGCATCATGACATATTATAAAGTTAAAATCTTGTTATTTTTTAATGGAGACATTGAAAAATATAAAGAAAAGCAATGATTTGAAATTCTACCAAGTATTTATACCTATTTGAACTGCTGTTTTTTTCCTACCCTAATCAATTGTGACTGTTGTCATTCTGTAATCCCTGCCCATTGGATGAAATGTTGTTTCAAATTGCATTTCTTCGAACACTAATGAAACTGATGATTTTTGCCAGATTCTTTGGCCTTTTATAAATCTTCTATGATGTGTATTAAAGTCTTCTGCTTAATATTCTCCCAGAATAATGATTATTATATAATCATTATTTATATATAATTATATGATTATTGCATAATGATTATTGTCATATTATTATCTTGGGCGATAATATATTATAATGTTATAATCATTGTTTTGGCAGCCCTAAAGATTGAACCCTGGGCCTTATGCATACTAGGTAAGCACTGTAAAACCACTGAGGTACATCCCCAGTCCTTCCTTATTTTGTTCTGAGACAGGCCCTTTTTAAGTTGCCCTGGCTGGCCTTGAACTTGAGATCCTCCTGCCTCAGCCTTCCGAGTGCTAGAACTATAGGTGGGTATATGTTTGTTGAAAATGTGTTCTAATTTGTTGGAATTCTATTGCTTTTTGCTCTTCAGATACTGAAGCCTAATTTATTCTTCCCCCAGCACTGGTGATAAAGTTCACACAAAAGACTTCCTAAAGCCACATGGGATGTGATGTCATGTGAGAGCCACCACAGACTCTTTCTTCTTTCAAACACTTAAACCAAAATCTTTACTGAGCTGGGCACTCACCTATAATCCCATCAGTGGGGAAGCTGAATGGGGGCATTTACAAGCTCAAGGCCAGTCTGCAGCTTGGTGAGACTGTCTTAAAACTGTATGTATATGTGTGTATGTGTGTATACACACACACACACACACACATATATATATATATTTATTTTTTTATTTTTTTTAAGCCTGGGGAGGTAAACTCAGGAGGCTTGGATCCTGAAGGAGGAGGAGATCCCCTTACCCATAACTGCTGCAAATGTTGGTCCACCAAGTTCTGGAAATGCAGATGACCAGTACCACGATCTGCACGAGCCTGCTGGTGCCCCTGTGGCTGGTGCCCCGTGGTGCGTTTATGAAGGGAGCCTCAGCCTTACAACAGATACATCTTGGGGATTCAGTCCTCTTTGGGCCTCCATTCCCTATGGCATAGAACACCTTACCTAGAAAACATGATCCCACCAGCCCAGATAGGTCTCTCTTCCCAGAATGCCTTGACTGAGAGGGTGTGGCTGGCATTGATCTTCCTGGTACCTTCTGACCCAGTCATGGCTCCTGACAGAAGTCTGTTACCCAAATCTAGACCAGTGGACAGATAGTTCCAAACACCTTTCATGGTTGGGATCCAACCTACCCAGAGCAGAGCTCCAGGATTTGTACTTTTATGTAAGATAAGCTACCTTTTTTTTTTTTTAAGGGGGGGGGGGCGCGCGTACTGGGGATGGATAGTGGTAAAGCATCCCTAAATTCAATCCCCAGTACCCTCCCCCAATAAATAAAAAGTCTCTATTTATTTTTAGTTCTCGGCAGATACAACATCTTTGTTGGTATGTGGTGCTGAGGATCGAACCCGGGCCGCACGCATGCCAGGCGAGCACACTACCGCTTGAGCCACAGCCCCAGCCCCTAAATAAAAAGTCTTGTCTGAATCAGTGCTTTTGTCTTTTCCCCCAGTTTCCCCTAAGGCAAGCTGTCTCAACTGTAGCATCTACTGGCATTTGGGTTGGATCTTTGTTTTGGGAGCCTGTCCTGTGCATTGTAGAATGTTTGACGGCATCCTAGTGATGAGGATTCCCATAGAATCCCCCTGGTTGTCTCAGCCTGGAAAATATCTCCATTAACCCTTAGTAACTTAATATGTCTGTTCCATGTTCAGTGTTAACATTTAGCTGAGAGCCAACAGTGCTGAGTGTTCTAGGTGCTGGTAAAACCAGGGTCATTGAGACAGAAAACATTCCTGTCTTGAATCTGCACTTTACTGGTGCAGGATGGTGGAGAGTGGATGATGGAGGAAGAATGGAGGTGAAGACAATAGACAACCAACTTTTGGTTTTGGTAGGTTCAAACTACTTGGAGCACTCATGTTGAGAACTATGCCTTGGATAATTCAGAAGATCAACTGGAAATGAATTGCCTGTCCTCCTTCCCCAGGAGTTACAGGAAAGGTCCTTTTTTTTTTTTTTTTTTTCCAGTTGTTGATGGACTTTTATTTTTATTTATTTGTATGTGGTGCTGAGAATCGAAGCAAGCATGCTATCGCTCAGCCCTAGCCCCAAAGGGCTATCCTTTTAACAGGGCTATCTAGTGGAGATATTTTCATGATCTCAGAGTCTGGTCAGAGATACTTTTATAAATCATTAAGACAAAACTCTGATCTTGTAAGTTCTTGAAATAGTGTGTGTGATCCTGGGGATCAAACCCAGGTCCTTGCCCAGCCAGCACTAAGCACTGTACCACTGAGCTACAACTATGCTCCAGATATTGAATTTTTTTTCCCCCCAGTGAACCCAAGGGCACTCTACCATTGAGGATACATCCACATCCCTTTTTATTTTTTATTTCAAGGCAAGGTCTTGCTAAGTTGGTGAGGCCGGCTTCAAATCTTTAACCCTCCTGCCATGGCCCCTGCAATTGCTGAGGTTGTAGGTTTGCACCACCATGCCTAGCTGGATTGAGTTTTTTAATGTTTTTATCTGATTCTAATTACTTTCCCGCCAAACACCAACATACAAATATTTGTTTTAATACAGCAGCCAAATCTTTTAGTGTGGGGGTAACTGCTGAGCTACATCTCTTGTTTTTTTTTTGTTTGTTTGTTTACTTTGAGGCAGGGTCTCATGGAATTACTAAGAGCCTCGCTAAATTGCTGAAAATGGCCTCCTGCCTCAACCTTCCAAGTTGCTAGGATAACAAGCAGGTGCCACCATACCCAGCCTGAGATTCTTCTAACCGTACATTGTCATGCTAAGAGTCTTTCTCAGTAAAAACCAAAGCCCCAACAGTGACAGGGCCCTGGGAAGTCTGCTCTACCTCATACCCCCACTCCCTTTTCTGCTTCACCCTCTGCTTTCTCAGCTTTTGTTACTTTGTGGATTGCCATGCACATTCACAGATCAGAACTTTTGCACTTGTTGCCTGGACCTGAAATGGCCAACTGCCATGTATCTTTTATCTCTTTCAAATCTTTGTTCCAATACCACCTTGTTAAGGAGCTCATCTCTGATCGCCACGTCCATCCCCACATGGGCCCCTTCCCTCTCCCTTGCCTGTTTTCTATTTACCTACCACCTACCATACTGTGTAAGGTACTTTGTCCCCTGACTACAGGGTAAGCTCCATTTGGGACTCATGACTGTCTCCCTCAAACCTACAACAGTGTCTGGCACAAAATAAGCACTCAATTTTCTGCTTAATGTTACTAACCTCAGTGGGGTTTTTTTGTTTGTTTTACAGTAGAAAATAACTTCACACAAACTTAAAGCATACCTATAAGATAATCCAGCCTAGGACTTTCTGTTTATGAAGTCCTAAATTGAGGGATCACTTTTAAGGTCATTTTTAGAAGTGCAAATTTATGACACAAAATAGCCAGCACAGTGGTGCCCACCTGTAATCCCAGCATCCTCGGAAGCCTGAGTGAGGCAACAGGGTCCCAATTTTTAGGCCAGCCTGAAAAACTTCTTTAAATCAAAATAGGGCTGGGGATGTGGCTCAGTGGTCCTCAGAGTGTCCCTGAGTTTAATTCCCAGTATCCCCCTTCCCCACCAAAAAAAAAAAAAAGGTAATGTAAAGCCAGATGTGGTAGCACATACCTGTTCCAGCTACTTGAGAAGCTGGGGCAGGAAGATTACAAGTTCAAGCCCATCTGGAGCAATTTAGCAAAACCCTGTCTCACAAAACAATACTGAACTCAGTGGAATGGTGCTTGTCTAGCAAGCACAAGACCCCAGGTTTGATCCCTGGCACTGAAAAAAGGTAGAAATGATACTTTTCCTAGAAAAGGGATGACAAATTTTTATGATCACTGTTATTTACTGTTATCTTAAAGTGCCTATCAATTCAACTTATCAATGAAGGTGCAAGATAAATAAATATCATACACATGGATGGCAATATATCTGGAAAATTTCTAAAGAATTAACTGAAGCAGCCAGGCCTGATGCCACACAACTGTAATCCCAGAGGCTCAAGAGGCTGAGGCAGGAGGATAGTTCAAAGCCAGCCTCAGAAACTTAGGGAGGTGCTAAGTAACTGAGTAAGATCCTGTCTAAATAAAATATAAAAGCTGGGAATGTGGCTCAGTGGTTAAGCATCCCTGGGTTCAATCACCCCCCCACACACAAAAAAAGTTAACCGGAGCTCTCCTTCCCTATGGCCATGCTCTGAGCTGCTTTCCTTCACCACACTCTTCTGCTATGATGTTCTGCCTCACCTTGAGACCAAAGCAATAAAGCTGACCATGTCTGGACTGAGACCTCTAAAAACCAAAGTTTTAGCTTCACGTTATTGGGAATGGCAATCTGTAAAAGGAATCATAATTGCATTAGCATCTTGTCACAAAGGAGTTGGGAAGTACAGATGAAGAATGAAGAAAGACTTCCAAGAAGAAAAATGCAGACCTTGCAGAAAAATGAGCTGTTATGAAAATAGACTTAGTCCCCCCAAATGCCCCACACTCTTATCACTTGGTAAAGAAGGAAAGAAGTGCACACAAGAGGACAGTGACTGCAGAGGAAGCCGAGTCATCTGGGTCAGCAAAAAGCGTAGGATTAAGATCAGTAGCACCTGTTGCTGTGCCCTGCTGGTCACCCAAAAGGACCCAGCCATACACAAGAAAAGGGAGAATCCTGTGAGAAGGCCGCTGACCCAGCCAAGGACTACCAGGGGATTGGAGACCCGCAGGATCTGAGGCTGGACCAGGCAGGCAGGGCATTGTGGGAACCTAGAGAATAGCTGCAGCCCTCACGGCCCTCAAGAGCCAGTGGAACTTGAGAGCATCATGTGAAGTGAAATAAGCCGGACTCCAAAGTAAAGGATCATGGGAAAGGGGATTGGGGATCTCATAAAAGTAGAAGGGAGACCAGTGGAGTAAAGGAAGCAGGGGAGGGAGGTGGAAAGGAAAAGGGTGTCAAGGAATAAAGTTGACCAATTATGTATGAACAGATGTATATGAATGTTACAATTCCTGTTTATTTTAACATTTTATACATACGTGGAGTATAACTTCCCATTTTTGTGGTTGTACATGATGTGGAGTTACACTGGCCCCGTCCGTATTCATATATGAACATAGGAAAGGGTTGTCTGATTCGTTCTCCTGTGTTTCCCATTCCCATCCCCCCTCCCTTCCCCCCCCACTCCCCCTTGTCCAAACAGGTGAACATCTCCCACCCCATTGTGATTCAGCATCTGCATATCAGAGAGAACATTCCACCTTCGGTTCTGAGTTGGTCACAATGAATTCTACTATTACATATAATTATGTAGCTTAGTGATTAAGCCTCCCTGGTTCAATCCCTGGTACTAAACTACAACATAATGACCAACAACCTTCTTACATACCAGCAAGAACTAGAGGTTTCTTTTCCTTAACATTAAATTTAACTGATACATAAAAGCAAAAAAAGTGTACATTATCAACAGGGTACAAAAAAATTCAATCTCTAGCACCAAACAAAACCCCCCCAGAATTTTGTTAAAATGGTTCAGCCTATTGGGGGCGGGGGGGGGGGGGGGGGGGGGCTTTTTCATTCACAATTTTTTCCCTTAACAGATTCTGAGAGGTTTTGAACCAGGTCCTATAAAGAAATAAGGACGCAGAGGTTCAGTGAAAGTGTCTGTGAAAGTACAGATGAGAGATTTCTCAGGCATATTGTAGAAGGAGATCTCACCCAGCTCACAGTCCAGGAAAATGCCAAGGCATCTGGCTCTCACCTCTAACAGCAGAGGGTCTGGAACAGCTCCTGGAGCTTCATAGCCATCATTCAGTTGCTGAAGCTTCCAGCATCCCTGCTGGACCGATGGTCGCCTTGCCTTGGTGGCCAGAGAGGCTTTGCAGACGCCAATAGCCCACTCGGATCTGTCTCCCACTTCCACCTCCCAGAAATGCCTCCCAGAATAGAAAGCTGGAAAACCCAGGACAACCGGGTTGACTGTAAACCTAGATGGAAGATCAGGGACGTTTTGTTTTCTCTTTGTGTGTCGGACACATTTTTTATCCCCAGAGACAATCAGGTTAGGGTGGGCTGTTTCAGGGTCTAGAAATATATCTGCTTTGAACTCTCTAATTATTTTCTGCAGAGCAGAATACTGCGGAGGAAAATTGTAAGCTTCCCTCCTTAAGTGAATTGAAAAGATTGGTGGGCTGACCTCATTGTCAGACTTCTGGTAGAAATGCTTCATCTGTGACAGCAATTCCACCTCAGACAACACATTGTGCTCTGTGACCCTGCTGAGTAAACCTTTGAGTGTGGAAGCGTAGTTTGAAAATGCTGTGATGTTTTCACTGAGTTTCCGTTCAGTGTCCTTCTCTTCTTCAACTAACCTTGCTAGAGCTGCCTGTTTTCCTTGCTCTAAAAATTGGTTCAGTTGTTCAAATTCAAAGGATAATCTCTGTTTCTGGTGTTCCACCTGCGCTCTCAGCTCAAGGCATTTATTGCCTTGAATGCTTATTAATTGTTGAACATCTGCCACTTGCCTCTTCAGGGGCTCAATGTAATTTTCCAGCATTCCCCTGTGATAAGAAGCAGCCTCCTTGATGGGCCTCAGGTAGTGGCCCTGGTGGTCTGGGGGCCCAGCGCATAGGGAACACAACAGCTCCAGGTCCTCCTCACAAAAAAGGCTCAGGACCTCTTCGTGTTTCTCACACAAGCCCATCTTGCCCTGCCTCTTCCTCTTCCTCCTGCTGAGGTGGAGGAGCTTGGCAGTTTCAATCATCCTTCCCAGCTGGGTGTTGATCTTATAGTGCCCTTCATCACACTGATGACGACAGACAGGACAACGGAAGCCGTCTTGCAGATCTGCCTGGGACTGCTGGATGCAGGAGCGACAGAAGTTGTGCCCACAGTCGATGGTGATTGGGTCTTTGAGGTTATCCAGGCAGATGGGGCACTTGACTTCTTCCTGAAGTCTTGCGAGGACTGCTGACATCTCCATTGGACTGGCTGAAAGTCTGCACTGGGGTGGGCTTTCTTTAGGATTGGCTTTGTGGGTGTACTCCAGCCAGATGGTCTCACTTGAGCCCCCTGGTTCTCACAGCCCCTGAAGTCCTAGCAGACCCTTGAATTCCAGATGCAACAGGAAGTCTCTTCCAGCGGCCTGCAGCCAATCACAGCTGCTCTTCCAGCCTTTGGCAGCTCAGAGTTGCTGTACAGGAGAAGAAATTTCACTTAAGCAAAAAAGAACAACAGCAACTTGTTTGTTTCCTTGGGTGGTTTCACCCACTACCATGTTCTGGCAGAACACAGATGGTCCTCACAAATCCCTAGTTCTTCATCTCCATTCCTATTTTTATGCCCACTGGGCACCAATCTCCGTGGCACCTGTACTACCAGTCACCCCAGCTGGAGCTGTGGAAAGGACACAAGCCCCAGACGGACCACACTTGAGCTAGAATGCAGGCTTGGGTACCTCGCTCTGCAACCTGGAGAACTTTATACCCCAAACTTGTGGGGGTTTTTGCAGGGAGGGAGGGTTCTGGGAATTGAACCTAAGGCTTCCTGCTTCACACTTTGTAAGCTGGTAATCTATCCTAGAACTACATATCCATAGTAGCCCACACTCTGGAAATCAGGTAAATAAGGATCTCACTATTGCCTTCCAAAAATTCAGAGGGCTATAGTAGTACATGCCTGAAATCCCAGCTACTTGGGAGGCTGTGGGAGGAGGAAAACAAATACAAGGCCATCCTTAGCAATTCAGGGAGACCCTCAGCAACTTAGCAAGACCCTGTCTCAACTAAATAAATAAATAAATAAATAAAAATGGCCATATTATCAAAAGCACTTTACAGATTCAATGCAATCACAATCAAAATCCCAATGGCATTCCTCACAGAAATAGAAAAAGCAATTATGAAATTCATCTGGAAAAATAAGAGACCCAGAATAGCTAAAACAATTCTAAGCAGGAAGAGTGAAACAGGTTGGTACCACTACACCAGATCTTAAACTATACTGCAGAGCAATAGTAACAAAAACAGCATGGTACTGGCACCAAAACAGGCTGGTGGACCAATGGTAGAGGACAGAGATCAACCCACAAAATTACAACTACCTTATATTAGACAAAGGTGCTAAAAGCATGCAATGGAGAAAGGTTAGCATCTTCAACAAATGGTGCTGGGAGAACTGGAAATCCATATGCAACAAAATGAAATTGAATCCCTTTCTCTCACCATGCACAAAAGTTAACTCAAAATGGATCAAGGATCTAGGAATCAAACCAGAGACTCTGCGCCTAATAGAAGAAAAAGTTGGCCCTAATCTCCATCACGTGGGACTAGGCCCCAAGTTCCTTAATAAGACACCTATAGCACAAGAATTAAAACCAAGAATCAACAAATGGGAGGAATTCAAACTGAAAAGTTTTTTCTCAGCAAGAGAAATAATGTGAGGTGAATAGGGAGCCTACATCCTGGGAACAAATTTTTACCCCTAACACAGCTCTAATCTCTAGGGTATATAAAGAACTCAAAAAACAAATAACCCAATCAACAAATGGGTCAAGGACCTGAACAGACACTTCTCAGAAGAGGAAATATAATCAATCAACAACTACATGAAAAAATGCTCATCATCTCTAGCAACCAGAGAAATGCAAATTAAAACTACTCTAAAATACCATCTCACTCCAGTCAGAATGGCAGCTATTATAAAGTCAAACAACAAGTGCTGGCGAGGATGATGTGGGGAAAAAGGTACACTCATATATTGCTGGTGGGACTGCAAATTGGTGCAGCCAATTTGGAAAGCAGTATGGAGATTGCTTAGAAAGCTGGGAATGGAACCACCATTTGACCCAGCTATTCCTCTTTTTGGAATATACCCCAAAGACCTTAAAACAGTATACTACAGGGACACAGCCACATCAATGTTCATAGCAGCACAATTCACAATAGCTAGACTGTAGAACCAACCTAAATGCCCTTCAATGGAAGAATGGATAAAAATAATGTGGCATTAATACACAATGGAATATTACTCAGCACTAAAAAATAGCAAGATCATGGCATTTGCAGGGAAATGGATGGCATTAGAGAAGATTATGCTAAGTGAAGTTAGCCAATCCCCAAAAAACAAATGCTAAATGTCTTCTCTAATGCAAGGGGGGTGACTCAGAACGGGGTAGGGAGAAAGAGCATGAGTAGAAGATAACCTCTAGATAGGGAAGAGAGGTGAGAGGGAAAGAGAAGGAGAAATGGAATTGCATTGAAGATGGAAGGGAACCCTCATCATTACACAAAATACATGTATGATGATGTGAGAGAAAAAAAAAAAACAATTGTGTCACCTTAGATTGGGTAGAGATGCCCTGAGTTCAACCCTCTATCTATATAAATAATTTATAGAAAGACCTTATCAGTTTGGGTTTTTTTTTTTTTTTTTTGTACTGGAGATTGAGCCGAGGGGCACTTCACCACTAAGTCACATCCTCAGCCCTTTTTTATATTTTATTTATAGTCAGGGTCTCACTGAGTTGCTTATGGCTTCACTAAATTGCTGAGGCTGGCTTTGAACCCATGATCCTCCTGCCTCAGACTTCCGAGCCGCTAGGATCACAGGCATGCACTATCCCACCCGGCAATTTTGGATTTTAAAATAAGCTTTTCTGATGACTCCAAATTCACATCTACTACAGCTTGTTTATGTTTTTCATCTTTGCTTCTCTATAGTTGAATGTATTCAACGGAAGACTTATTTACTTGTGAAGTGAAACCCAGAAGGTGGATAGTATTTAAAACATACAAATTGCCAGGCACAGTGGTGCATTCTTGAAATCCCAGAGGCTCCAGAGGCTGAGGCAGGGGGAGGATGAGAGTTCAAAGCCAGCCTCTGCAAAATCAAGGCACTAAGTAACTCGGTGAGAACCTGTCTCTGAATAGAATACAAAACAGGGCTGGGGATGTGGCTCAGTGGTTGAGTGCCCCTGAGTTCAATCCCCAGTACCAATAAATAAATAAATAGAAATCGCACAAATACAAATAAATCCTGGGAAAACTTATTTTCAGTATTTTAGGCAAGATGGCACACTCCTGTAATCCCAACAACTCTGAAGGCCAAGGAAGGAAAATTGCAAGTTTGAGACAAGCCTCAGGAACTCAGTGAGTCTCAAAAATGAGAAAGAATGTAGCTCAGTGGTAGATCTTCCCTTGAATTCAATTCCCATTACCAAAAAGAAACATGTCAAGAAGCAATGTCTAGAGGCTGGGGATAGGGCTCAGTTGGTAGAGTGCAGGCCTCACATGGGCACAGGGCCATGGGTTCAATCCCCAGCACCACTACAAAAAAAAAAAAAAAAAGACATCCTGTCCAAGGCAGGCGGCGCCCTTCCCCTTCACCATGAGCAACCTGAAGCACAACCCTGGAGGAGGAGGTTCTGGCACAACCCTGGAGGAGGAGGTGCGCTGGTATCCCTCCTCTGATGGCACCCAGCAAGGATGGAAGTAGGCCAGTTCTGTTGATTCTTCAGTTGTGGTCGCCAGGAAGTTGGTTCTGGAACTAGGTGGTACTAGGTGGTGGGGCCACAATAGGGCCCTGAGCTTCCACCGCCCCCTGTGTGCAGCCTGCGCAGAGCTGCTGCTTCTCTGGAGACTGCGAATCTTGAGCCTGACTCAGTGAACTGCTTCCTGTGCCTTTCCCTCTTCCTCAGGCTTGTTCCACCCCAAGCCCTTCTCTAAGGCCTCCCTGGAGGATTTGAGGGCCTTCTTGCTGAGACACGCAGTAAGACCTGACCTGACCTCCCACTCAAGCATGCTTCTTAACTCCCCCCATCAAGAAAATGAGGCATTTAATTTTGCATGTTTTCTGGCATGAATTAAGGCACTTAAACTTGTGTATATGTGAGTCTAGAGTTTGTTCTCACAGTCTCCATAGCAACAGGTCCCAGCTTATGGTGCCAGGTCCCTCTCTCCACACCAGGCCACTACACCCACCAGGCTTCAGAGAGGCCTGAGCCCTGTGGCCACTTCTCCCCCGAGGATCCGTGCACCTCACACACTTCCAGGCTCAGCAACCACCACAGGACATTTGCCTTGTCTTGTCAAATCGGTCCTCTGCTTCCTTCTCAGATGGACCAATAATTATAAGAAAGCCCTCTCCTCTGCCCATCTTGCTGACCTCTCCACAGGGTGCCCTGCCCCCACCAACCGCTCCTTGTTCTTTCCAAACCTTAAAATCAACCACAACGTGAAAGTATTTTTGTCCCCTGTGTAACAAAATACTTATGCATCATAAAGGATTTTCATGTGTGTACCATTAATTATTAAAGAGACCTTATTCGCCTTGTCAGATAAATTCAATGCTTAGTTTGAGGCACGAGGAAGAAACAGGTTTCCATTCTTCAGCAGCCAGCCTTTGTATCAGGCGTGGGTTTAAGAAAAATAAAGAAAAAAAATTGTGCAATTAAAAAAAAAAAAAATCAAGGTCTTTTGTCATCATTGGCTAAATAAACTTCATTCTATTCACAGAATACACATTCTATACTAGACAATAGCAAGCAAAATTTTAAGAAAAGATGGTGACAATCAAACTGATACAGAAAGATACACACAATACGCTGTGGTATGGAAAAGGCAGGCAGGGCTGGGGCTGTAGCTCCATGGCAGGGTGCTTGCTTAGCTGGTCTCTGGTCCTGGGTTTGATCCCCAGCACAAGGAAAAAAAGAAAAAAAAGTGGCACATAGGTTGCCGGGTTTTCCCCCCCCCTTTCTTTCTTTCTTTTTTTTTTTTTTTTGTACCGAGCACTTTTACCTTAGCCTTTTTTACATTTTATTTTGACACAGGGTCTCACTAAATTGCTTAGGGCCTTGATAAGTTGCTGAGGCTGGCCTTGAACTTGCAATCCTCCCACTTCAGTCTCCTGAGCTGCTGGAATTACAGCAGCGCACCACCGTGCAGGGCTGATTGCCTATTATCTAACTAACTTCTCCAGAAGGGCCTGAGGAAGCACTTCCTACTCAAACACAGTAACTTTAACAGAGCAAGGTGCGTTTGTCCCTGCTGACCCCAGGAAGCCCGCATACAGCAGGCCCTGTCAGTTTCCTCTCTTACCTCCTCTTCCTTTAGATCTCACACTTTCCTGGGCCTCAGAATCCAAATTTTCTTTCTTTTTTTTTCCTTTTTTTGGTGGTGGGGGGGGGCGTTCTGGGGATAGAACAAGGCACTCCACTTTTGAGCCACATTCTCAGCCTTTTTTATTTCGAGACAGGGGCTTCCTAAATTACTTAGGGTCTCCCTAAATTGCTGAGACTGACCTTGACCTTGTGATCCTGCCTCAGTCACTTGGATTACAGACATGTGCCATGTCTGGCTCCTAATCCAATTTCTAGTCTCAGTATCAGACATGTTCACTTTGTAAAATGTAGTTAAATTTGCCAGTTGTGGTGGCAGGGGACTGTAATCCCAGGGGTCCAACAGGCCCAGGTAGGAGGATCACAAGTTTAAAGCCAGCCTCAGTAATTTAGCAAGGCCCTGTCTCAAAAAATAAAAAGGGTAGAGATGTGGCTCAGTGGTTTTAAGCGCACCGGGGTTCAATCCTAGGTACCAAACAAACAAAAAAACCCTAAAAAGAGTCTAAGTGCCAGGTTTATTGTGAGGTAGGTTAGTTATAGTTACGAACAGGTGAGTGTACCAAGAAGAATCCAAGGGGCCATAAAACTGAAACTGTGGAGAACCGTATCTAAATAGGCAAGCATTGGGAAGTGAGATCTGGAATGTCTAACCTTCCTCAGCTACAGAGGACTTTAATCCCATGAGGGAATTATTACTTAAAATCCTGAGGACTTTAAGAAAGTATCCGAAAAGTAGGGGGTCTCGTACATCAAGACCCCCAGCTACAGCTAATGATAACCCGTCAAGGGGCACTGGGGTTTTCAGATAAATGCCAACATCATCTCTTGCAACTATGTCCCAACCACCTGGGAAACAGAAGATCCAGGCTTTCACATAGGAAGTTTCTGAGGGCTATCCAAAGGGTAAAAACCAACAAAGGAGACGGGGAAACCAAGGCAATTACAAAGGACTCAGTTTCCTTAAAAACTCCAGCCCTGTGAGCACTACAGGCTCCTCTCCGTGCAGTCCGTATGCTGTACAGAACTCTCTCCTTTCACTCTCTATTAAATTTGTGCTTACTTTTTGCTGTGTCCCTTGAATTCTTTCTGGTGAAGTTACAGGGATCGGCACCCAATGGCTCCGGTGGCTTCCCTGGCTCAACCCATAGGCCCCCAGATCCCTAACAATATCAGGGTCCCAAACGGTTCCAATCCCTCCATTCCCCCTACCTCTAAATACAAACCATCCCTTCCCTGGCACATATTGGAAGAGGATTCTACACGCCTTCAGGCCAGCATCTCTGGGGGTATTTTTACACAGATATCAGTCTTCTCCTTTTCTGTCTTCATCCAACAGGGTAGACCGTGGGTTAACTTATCAGTGGCAAGCATCTATCTAGGTAACTTGAACCTTAACAGAGGGCACAGTATTTTGAGTAGCCCCGGCTAGGTCTGGCCATGTGGCTCAGAGGTGGAGCACTGGCCTACCCTGCATGAGGACATGGATTCAGTTCCCAGCACCAAAAAGTAAATAGCTTGATGCAGTTGATTCTCTGGAGAGGTGAGTCTCCCTCCTGGCACAGAGCTGGGGATCATGGGTCTTTCTTACTATGCTCCAGCCTCCAGCACCCATATTGTCCCAGCTCACTGCTTACCTGGAGTAGAAGGCCGAGAAGGACTGTTTCCCCGTCCTGTGGTCCTGTAAGAAGCTGTCCACTGGATCTGAAACTCCCATTTATACAGAAGGAGCTGCGGGGAGGAGTCCACCCAGGATAGACCCAGGCAGTGGGAGGGGCAGGGGAGAGAAGCAGGGGGAGGTTTTCCCTTGTCAAATACTTAAATGTCCTTGTCTTTTTTTTGAAGGGGGGTTAGTATTAGGGATCCTATCCAGGGCCTTGCCACCACCCAGCTTAAGTATACTTAGTCTTGACCTAAGAGTTTTGGAGTCTTCCTGCTAATAACCAAGTATGGTAAATTTGGTGGTTATTTACTTTTTTTTTTTTTTTTTTTGCTTCCTCCCCCAGTCCCTGGGGACTCTGAAACCAAGGTTTTATACTCTAGATAAGTGCTCTCCCACCAAGCCACACCTCCAAGATCCATGATAGCTTCTTTTTGGTCCTGGGTTTTGAACTCAGGAGTGCTTTACTACAGACTTACATCCCAAGGTTTCTCTTTTTTTGAGACAGGATCTCCCTAAATTCCAAAGGGCTGGCTAAAATTACTGAGACTGGCTTTTAGCTCCTGATCCTCCAGCCTTAGCCTCCAGAGTCACAGGGATTACAGTCATGCCCCACCATGCCCCAACCAATTTCTTTTTTTCTTTTTTTTTTTTTTTTTGGTAGTTAATTTTACACCTCTGAGGATAGGTAATTCTGTCTCAATTTTGCAGCCTCCCACCTATTAACTAATATATTTTAGTTTCAGCCCACACCCTGTGGATAAAGAGAAAGATCAGTGACCAGAACTACAGGAATTTTTCCCTTGGGGGTTTTAATGCAAAACAGGGGGAGGTTTCCAGTCTGAAGAGTGAAAGTGAGCCCAGTGTGGTGGCTTACACCTTTAATCCCAGTGACTCAGGGTTCCTGAGTTCAAAATCAGTCTCAGCAATTTAGCCAGACCCAAATCAACTTGTTATGCTCGAATTCGGGACCCCCAAAAGACCACCAGAGACCAAGATCGATGTAAGCAGCAAAGAGGTGTTTATTGCAAGCTAGCTCGGTCCTCCGCATGCACACAGCAACTGGTGACGCTGAGAGGCCCCCGAGCCCAGGGTTTGCAGCAGTTTTATACATTCTTTGGAGAAGGCAGGGACCCCCACATACATCATAGCATCTCTTAGCAAATCATCACACACCGTGGGAAAATCAAATAACAACTCTAAAACATGATTAGCTCATTCACTGGCGAGTACAAGTTGGGGAAGGGTGATTGGTCAGTACAAGAGGGGGATTCATTTGAACTGATTGGTTTAAGCCAAGAGGGGAGTACTGCTGAACTACGTGGTTTCCCAACAAGTTATCAACCACCATAAACTACTGGGAGGGTCATCTGGCATCCCAGGTATTTCCCTGTCTCATGCTGATTGGTGGCTGCTAGGGGGTTGCTATGGATCTCCACCTAGCCTGACTGAGTCAGAGACACCTGGCCCAGCAGATCTCTCCTGTTATTTGTAGATAAACCACTTAGCAGGGTGGGAATATGCCTAGGAGTGCTCTGTGGGTCTTTCCAAGGACAAAGGTCAGGCACCCTTCTTGGACAGGCTTTGCTCTGAGATAGAGGCTAGTTTTTCAAACTCACTGAGACCCTGTCTCTAAATAAAATATAAAAAAGGACTGCGGATGTGGCTCAGTGGTTAAATGCCCCTGGGTTCAATTCCTGGTACCCCCCCCCAAAAGGACGAAATTGTTTTTGTTTTTATGAACTATAAACAGCTAGGGGGCCTGGGCATTGTGGCACACCCCTGTTATCTCAGGGACTAGTAGGCTAAAGCAGAAGACTTGTCAGTTCTAGGCCAGCCTTATCAATTTAGCAAGATCCTAAAAAATTCAGGGAGACCCGGTCTCAAATTTTAAAATAAAAAGGGCTGGGGATGTGGCTCAGTGGTAAAGCACCCCTAGGTTCAATCCCTAGTACCAAAAAATACAGGCATGGTGGTGCACACCTATAATCCCCGGTACTCTGGAGGCTGAGGTATGAAGATCAATTGAGCACACCAATTTTTTGTCTTGTTTTTGTTTGTTACTAGGGTTTGGACCCAGTGGTGCTTAACCAGTGAACCACATCCTCAGTCCTTTTTTATATTTATTTAGAGACAAGGTCTCACCAAGGTACTTTTGGACCTCGCTAAATTGCTGAGACTGGGGACTGAGGCTGTATCTCAGTGGCAGAGCATTTGTCTAGCGTGTGTGAGGCACTGGATTCAATCCTGAACATTATATAAAAATAAACAAAGACATTCTGTCCATCTGCAGCTACAAAAATTTTTAAGAAAAATTGCTGAGACTGAATTTGAACTCAAGATCCTCTTGCCTCAGCCTCCAGAATCACTGGGATTACAGGCATGCACCTCAGCACCAGGCTTGAGCACAAAACTTTGAGACCACCCTACACAGCCATCTCAAAACACATACATACACACACACAGACACACAAAGCAATTTCTCTCTCTCTCTCTCTCTCTCTCTCTCTCTTTTTTTTTTTTTTTTTGGTATCAGGACTTGAACTCAGAGATGCTTTATGCTGAGCCACGTTCCCAGCCTCTTTTTATTTTATTTTTTAAATATTTTTTTAGGGGGCTGGGGTTGTGGTTCAGTGGTAGAGGGCTCGCCTAGCATGTGCGAGGCCCTGGGTTCAATCCTGAGCACCACATAAAAATAAATAAAGGTATTGTGTCCAACTACAACTAAAAAATATATATTTATATATTTAAAAAAATTTTTTAGATGTGGATGAACATTTATTTTATTCATTTATTTACATGCAGTGATGAGACTCAAACCCAGTGTCTCACACATGCCAGGCAAGCACTCTGTCATTGAGCCACAACCCCAGCCCCCCTTTTTATTTTTTGAGACAGGATCTCACTAGGTTGTTTACAGTTTCACTAAGTTGCTGAGGTTGGCTTTTAACCTGCAATCATCCTGCCTCAGCCTCCTGAATCACTGGGATTACAGGCATGCACCACCACACCAGCCAATTAATAAATGTTAATACCTTCTGAAAAAGAAGAAATAAGTGGAGATAGATGGTAAGCATCTGTTATCAGAGAACTGCAGAGGGTATATTCTGGTTGTCTTTTTCACAGTGCACATATTCCCCTAGATACACTACTGTCAATGCATTAACAATTCTCAAACCTATGTCTCACTCAGACATTACTAGTAATTTTTTTCAGATTCTAAATATTTCAGTTGTGCTCTGCTATTTATTAACTCGGGTATCCTAGACAAGTTACATGTGGCCCCCTTGAATTTTGTTTTTCTCATCTGTAATATAAAACATGTACAAATGAAGCCAGATTTAAAGATAGGTAGCTAGTGTAGTTAGTTAAATTGGGTCTAATATCCAGTAAGATAAAAAAATGGAGACCATTATCAAGAATGCAGTCTGGGAAACTAGAACAGCACCTGGGGAAATTGAAATGTTAATGTCCCCAAGGCCTGGAACCCATCCTAAAGAACTGTTAATGAAGTAGCTCTTGGCAAACAAAGAAGTACTAATCAAACCACCCCAGGCCCTTCCTGCCCAGATTACACCTCCCTGCCCCAGCATTCTACCAGTTTTCCACCTTTTGGCTTCCCACGGCATTCTATCACTGCAGGATAGAGGGAAACAAAGCACAGGGATGTGGGAAGACTAAAAGAAGACCTTAGATATGGAAAAAAGGGAAGACCTCGCCCTTCCACGGATTCCACCTTTCCGGTCCCCTTCTTCCTCTTGGAGGAAGTCTTTTCTGCTATCCTTTAACAAAGCTTCCACTTTTCACGCTACACTTGCCTGGGCGCGCTTCTCTGGTGTTATACTTCAGCATTTGGGGAAGGAAGGGCTTGTCACTGGTAAGCAGCAGTAACACCAACACTTGTTCACTGGGACAGGGTTGTAGCTCAGTAGTAAAGCACCCCTGGGTTCAATCTTCAGTACCTAATAATAATAATAATAATAATAATATGATTTAAAGTACACAAAGGATGTAAATAGATTATATGCAATTTTATTATTTTTTCACTACATCGTTTTATTTATTTATTTATTTATAAATATTTTTTTAATTGTTGATAGACCTTTATTTAATTTATTTATTTATATGTGGTGCTGAGAGCCAAACCCAGTGCCTCATCACTAACCAGGTAAGTGCGCTCAACAGGTAAGTGCGCTACCCCTGAGACCCAGCCAAAGCCCCTATTTATTTATTTTTATTTGTATTTGAGACAGGATCTCCCCAAATGGCTGAGACTGGCCTTGAACTTGGGATCCTCCCTCTTCAGTCTCACCACTTGCTGGGATTACAGGCATGCATCATCAGGTCTGGCCTGCCTTTTTTTTTTTTTTTTTTCTTTTTGGTACTGAGATTGAACCCAGGAGCACTTTTACCAGTGAGCTCCATTGTAACCCTTCTTATTTTGAGACACTGTCTCACTAAATTGCCAAATCTGCCATCAAACTTGCGACTCTCCTGCCTCAGCCTCCCCAGTCTGTGGGATTATGGACAGGTGCCACTGTGCCTTGCTGGTTCACTTCATTCTTCATGAGGGACATGTGCAAATTATGCATTTCAGTATCTTCAGGGGTTCCTAAAACAAGTCCACAATCCCCCAAACCAATTCCTGGATACCTAGGGATGACTATGTAGACATACACTACAACCTACAGGTGTCATTCTCAAGAACTTGAAAGCCAGGCCCATATGGTGCTGCATGCCTCTAATCCCAGCTACTCCAAAAGCTGAGGCAGGAGGATGACAAATTGATGACTAATGTAGGCAATCTAGGGAGACTCTGTCTCAAAATTAAAAGAAAGAAAAAGACAGAGGGCTGGGGATACAGCATAGTGCTATTTTTTTTTTTTTTTTTAAGAGAGAGAGAGAGAGAATTTTTAATATTTATTTATTTTTTTTTTTAGTTTTCGGCCGACACAACATCTTTGTTTGTATGTGGTGCTGAGGATCGAACCCGGGCTGCACGCATGCCAGGTGAGCGCACTGCTGCTTGAGCCACATCCCCAGCCCCATAGTGCTAATTTTTGCCCAGCGTGCAGGAGGTCCTGGGTTCCAATCTCCAGTACAGCAGAACAACCAACCAACTACAAAACCCTGAAAGCCATTCTTTTGAAATGTAATCATCAGGACTCTGTAGAAGGAGAGAATCCTAACTTCTGTAATTGCTAGCTAGTAGAAACGGCTGATCTTATATCTTTCTTTTCTTTTGTATTTTTGGTACCTGGGATTAAACCAGGGGTGTTCAAACACTGAGCCATATCTCCAGCACCCCCACCCTTCAACTTTGTTGTACTAAATGTGAAAAAGTGCAAAGAATTAGCAGAGTGCAGTGGCACATGCCTGCAATCCTAGTGGCTCTGGAGGCTGAAGCAGGAGAATCAGAAGTTCAAAGCCAGCCTCAGCAACAGCAAGGTGCTAAGCAATTCAGTGAGACCCTATCTCTAAAAAAATACAAATTAAGGCTGGGAATGTGGCTCAGTGGTTGAGTGCCCAAGTTCAATCCTGGATATGGAGGTGGGGTGGGAACAAAATAAGACCAAACCAAAAAACTGTAAAGAATTCAAACACAAAAGAAAACATGTACAGCCTCTATAATATTCAACAGAATCTATTTTCTATTCCAAGAGATGTAAAGTCACACTGTATAACTTCAAATAAATACCAGCCTTATATTTTATTAAATGCCCTGATAAACACTGTAAGTGAAGCACAATTTGCATGCCCCCTCATCAATGGCTTGGTTGCTACCCACCCCTCTATCTAAATTTTTCATTTTGAGACAGGGTCACATTAAGTTACTTAGGGCCTGGCCAAATTACTGAGGCTAACCTCAAACTTGCAGTCCTCCTGCCTCAGTCTCTCAAGTCACTGGCATTATGTCATTACTCCACCGCACCTGGCTCTAATTTCTTTTATATTGACCAAACTTGTATAATTTTTTCACTTCCCTGACTCTGCCCAAGCTCCAGCTCATTCCTCTTCCCAATTCTTTCATTTTCCCTTTATTTATTTAATGGTAATTTTTTTTTTTTTTTTTGAACTGGGGATTGAACTCAGGGATACTCAACCACTGAGCCATATCCCAAACCCTAGTTTGTATTTTATTTAGAGACAGGTCTCACTGACTTGCTTAGCACCTCTACTTTTGCTGAGGCTGGCTTTGAACTCATGATCTACCTGTCTCAGCCTCCCAAACTGCTGGGATTACAGTTGTGTGCCACCACACAACTATCTGTGCTATTAAGCACAAATTTTATTTAGGTTTTCCAATTCATGACTGCTTTTCTATGCCTTATTCCATATTACACTTAGTATATTAAAAAGAATATTGTAGGGAGCTGGGGTTGTGGTTCAGTGACAGAGCACTTGCCTAGCACAGGCAAGGCACTGGGTTAGATCCCTAGCACCACATAAAAAAATTTAATAAACAAAGTAAAGGTATTGTGTCCATCTACAATCTAAAAATATATATTTTTAAAAAGAATAATATAAGATTTTTTTCTAGGTATTACATTTAGTACTTAAGTTTCTAGATAAAGACATACTGAAATTTAATCAAAATTACTTTTAAATTCAAATCAATATGGCTGGGGATATATTGTGGTGAAGCACTTGCCTAACATGCATGGAGCCTTGGGTTCAACAATCCATAGCACTCAAACAAATAAACAACTTAAGTAAAACAGGACTTTCTTCCCTAAAAATACTATTTATTCACATTGCCCTAAACATCGTGGGGTTGCTCTTCCCACCCCCCCTAATAATGAGCATTGAATTGAGGGTATCACACACACTATGTAAGTACTACCTCTGAAATAGGTCCCCAGTCCTTTTAATTATTTGTTTTCTGACACAGGGTGCTTGTAAATTGCTCAGGCAGTCTTGAACTTTCAATCCTCCTGCCTCAGCCTCCAGAGTACCTGGGATTAGTTGCAGGTCCAGAGCACCTGATCTATTTTTCCTATATAACCCATTTTCTAAAACTGTACAATGTCAAAAACCTCAAAGCAATCAAAGACGATCTCGCTCATTAAAATCCCGTTTTATATTATGAGAAGACTAAACATTTCATTTTGCTGGTTTTTTATCTGACTAGAACTTTGTTTTTGTTTTCAGTGCTGGAAACTGAACCCAGTGGTGCTGTACCACTGAGATGCATTCTAGACGACATTGCTCAGGCTGTCATTGAACTTGCCATCCTTCTGCCTCAGCCTTCTGCATAGCTGGGATTATAAACTAGAATTACAGGCAAGCACCACTGCACCCTATGGTTTTTTTGTTTGTTTTAATACTGGGGATTCAACCACTGAGCTATATTCCCAATCCTTTTTGTTTTGGACATGGTTTCACTAAGTTGCTTAGTGTCTGACCAAGTTGCTGAGACTGGCCTGGAATTTGAGATCCTCTTGCCTCAATCTCTTGAGGCACTAGGATCATGAGCATGCACCACCACACCCAATTGTTTGTCTTTTTTTTGGGGGGGGGGCCGGGGTACCAGAGATTGAACTCAGGAGCACTCAACCCCTAAACCATATCCTCAGCCTTATTTTGTATTTAGAAACAGGGTCTCACTGAGTTGCTTAGCACCTCAATGTTACCGAGGCTGGCTTTGAATTCATGATCCTCCTGCCTCAGCCTCCCAAGCCGCTGGTATTACAGGGGTGTGCCACTGTGCTCAGCTGTTTGTCTTTTTTAAGAGACAGGGTCTCACTATTTTGCCCAGGCTGCAGATTCCCAATGTAGTACTTAGTACAGCCTGGAGCCATTGTAGAGCTAAGTACAAAGTACACATATACTTCGATGTAACTTTTGAAAAGAATATTTTCTATCTGGGTTGATTAAATCTGTGAATATTGAACCCATGGATACAGAAGGCTGTGTCCCTTCACAATTATTTTTTTTTTCCCTTCACAATTATTTGCCATGTATGTTAGGATGTCCTGCTTGACAAATAGCAACTAAAATCCTTTATATTTTTATTTATTTTTGTAGTACTGGAAACTGAACCCAAGGGTGCTTTACCACTCAGCTACATTTCCAGTCCTTATTGAGACAGGGCCTTAGTAAGTTGCTGAGGCTAGCCTCAGGCTTGAAATTTTCCAGCCTCAGCCTCCCAAGTCACTGGGATTACAGGTGTGAGCCATCATGTGCCTGACTCAAATTCTTAATAGACTGAACCTTGTATTGGAATGAGACATCATCTTTATTGTTCTGTTTTATTTGTGTGTGTGGGGCTTGGGATGGAATCCAGGATCTCATGCATGCTAGACAAGAACTCTTATCAGCCCAACCTTTATTGTTCTGTGAAACAAACCTGACCTTTGCTCTGGATGGTGGCAACATCTCTACCTTACAAGGCTACTCCTCTTAAAATAGCCTTTAAAATGGTCTGGAAAATAAGCTAATCCCCAAAAACCAAAGGCCAAATGTTTTCTCTGATATGTGGATGCTGATCCATGTGCAGGGGAAGAATGGAGGAATTTTGGATTGGGCAGAGGGGAGTGAGGGGAGGGGAGGGGGTGTGGAGTGGGAAGGATGGTGGAATGAGACAGACCTCATTACCCTATGTACATGTATGACTGCATCAATGGTGTGACTCTGCATCATGTATAACCACAGAAAAAGTTGTGCTCCATTTGTGTACAATGAGTTGAAATGCATTCTGCTGTCATGTATAACTAATGGGAAAATTAAAAAATAATAGGTGCTTAATAATTGTTAGAAATATAAAATAAATAAAATGGTCTCGTTGCCTTGCTCCTAACACATGAGGAACAGGAGACCCTAGGAGAATTGTCTCCCACAGTGATGTCTTCTGGATTACCTGGAATTTTCAAGGAACTGATGAAATATGTAAATGTATAGGTGTGTAAAAACATGCATCTATACCAAATTTACTTGAGTTGCAAAATCACAATTTTTATTCTCGCATCTTAAAATTCCAGAAACACTTCCAGGTCATTCCCACATCTGTCCATTCTCACATCCTCTTTTCCTTTGAATCAAAATTAAAAAAAAAAAAAAAAAAAAATGCTGAGTGTGGTAGCACATGCCCAATTTTTAGTAGTCCCAACTACTTGGGAGGCTGAAGTGGGAGGATCGTTTAAGGCCACCAGTTTATTTAAGACCCCTGGGTTCAATCCCCAGTCCAAAAATAATAATAATTGATGCTGACCAGGCATGGTGGTGTGCAACTGTAATCCCAGCTACTCAGGAGGCTGAGGCAGGACACAGGGAGAGTTGGAGACCAGCGTGGGCAACATAGTGAGACTCTCACCTCAAATAAAAAAAGAAAACAAAATTGGTGCTAGATTCACTGCTATTTCTCCATAAATGGCAGAAAGATGAAGCAATGCTGCATCTTCACCCTTCCAAATCTGATACTTCACAGATAGTAAGAGGTTTTGAATCAGAGCCCATACCACAATAAGGCTTTAATGCTTCAGAAAATGTATCTCTGAAAGATTGGATATGAGACCTGTTGTTCAAATTGTAAAAGGAAATCTCACCGAACTCATAGTCCAGATAAGTGCCAATCCATCTGGGTTTTTCCATTAGCCACAGAGTGACTGGGACAGTGCACTGAGCCACGTAAACACCATTGTACAGCTGAATCGTCCAGCATCTGCTCAGACACGACAGTGACCATTTCTCATTCCTGGAAATGGAGTCTTGACAAACCACCACAATCCATTCAGGCATGTCATCCTCTTGGACTTCCCAGTAATGTCGGCCAGAATCTGTGAACCCAGAACCACTGGATAAGCCATGAATCTCCCTGGACTCAGATGAACAAGTTCCTCTCTCTGCACAAATGTCACATGCTTTTTATCCTCAGAGACAAGCAGATAAGGATGTGCTGTTTCAAGATCCAGGGTAACCTCTTCTCTAAACTTCTGTCTTATTTTCTTGAGAGCTGAAAACTGCAAAGGAAGAATGAATTCTTTCCTTAACTGCGAGGACAAGAGAGCTGGGGATCTGAGGCTTTCGCACCTGTGGAAGATGCTCTTAATATCCGTCAGCAATTTCACTTCCGACATCATTTCTTTTCTGTCACCTCCATCATTAGATCTTTCATCTTGTAAATGTGGTCTGAAAATGCTTTCATGTTTGCGTTGAATTTCTTTTCAATATCCCTCTCTTCTTTGTCTAACCTTGGCAGAAACTGCTTGTTGCTCCTGTTCTACAAATTGGTTCAGATACTTAGATTCAAAGGATAATTTCTGTCTCTGGTGTTCCATCTTCTTTCTCAGTTCTAATTGATTTTGGTCCCAGGTGATCAGTAATTTTTCAATGTCCACCACTTGCCTGTTCAGGGGTTCAATATAACTTTTCAGTGTTTCTCTGTGGTGAGAGGCAGCCTCCTTGATGGGCCTCATGTAGTGGTCCTGGTGGTCAGGGGGCTGAGTACACAGGGCGCACAACAGCTCCAAGTCCTCCTCACAAAAAAGGGTCAGGGCCTCATTGTGCTTCTTGCATAAGCTTGTCTCCTCCTCCCTCTTCTTGCTCATATTGAGGTGGAGGAGCTTGGCAACTTCAATCCTCCTTCCCAGCTGGGTGTTGCTCCTACAGTGCCCTTCTTCACAATGATGATGACAGACAGGACAAGGGAAACCGTCTTGCAGATCTGCCCAGTAATGCTGGATGCAGGAGTGACAGAAGTTGTGCCCACATTCGATGGTGATTGGGTCTTTCAGGTCATCCAGGCAGATGGGGCACTTGGCCTCTGCCTGGAGATCTGCAAGGGCTGCTGCCAGCACCAGCATACTGTTACTGATGGTATGGACTCAGGTGGACTTTCTTGGGAGGTAGCTTGGTGGGTACTCTATAGTGAGAAGTAGATACACCCTTGAATCTCACCCTCCTTCCTGTTCTGAAGGTCTCCTTGTCACTGAAGGGTAGTCTTGATGTTCTAAGAGGCCACTGGCCTCAGTGACAAAAGACAGGGAGCCAGGAGTTCCACTGCCTCTTGTAGCTGGTCAAGGATTGATTCAAGAACTAGCTGTTGAGAGCAGACAATATGAATCCAAGCTTAACAATTCTTCTGGTCAGTAGGATAACAGGAATCCAAAGTGCTTGGCTGTTCCTGGGGGTGAGAAAATCTCATTCATTTAAAAAAGATTACCATTTCACTGGTGGCGCTTCTTAATGCCACATGAGACAATCACTGTCTCTTGTTTCCACCCCTAGCCAACTATGCATGGCTCCACAGAATTGCAGTGTGGGAGTTTGGGGATTAGATCCCTTGTCTCTGGGCTACAACATATCTGAGGGACCAGGGAAAGTTCTTATCATACTCAACACTAAGAAACTAAAGTACAGCTGGACATGGTAGACACATGCCTGTAATCCCAGCAATTTGGGAGACTGAGGCTGAAGGCCCACAGGCTTGAAGGCAGCTTCAGCAACTTAACGAGACTCTAAGCAACCTAGGCAAGCCCCATCTCAAAGAATAAAAAAGGGCCGGGCGGTTCAATCCCTAGTACCAAAAATAAAAAAAGAGGCTAGGGGCAGTGGCACATGCTGGTAATCTAACTGCTCAGGAGGCTAAGGCAGGAGGATTGCAAGTTGAAAGCCGGCCTCAGCAACTTATGGAGACCCTAAAAAAGTTAGGGAAACCTGTCTTAAATTTTTTTTTGAAAAGAACTAGGGATGTGGCTCAGTGGATAAGTGCCCTTGGGTTCAATTCCTAGTACCAAAAAATTAAAAATTAAAAAGATCTGGTGGGTGGGGGTATGTATGTAACTCAATATTAAAGTGCCCTGGGTTCAATCCCTAGAATAAAAAAGAAAAAAAAAAATCAAGTACAAAAGGGTAAAAAATCCAACATAACTGCTTTTTTTTCAGTACTGGGCATTGAACCCAGGGCACTTATCCACTGAGCCACATCCCCAGTCCTGTTTTGTATTTTATTTAGAGACAGGGTCTGAGTTGCTTAGTGCCTCCTTTCTGAGGCTGGCCTTGAACTAGCAACCCTAGCTAGTTGAACTAGCTGCTGGGATTACAGGCATGTGCCACCATGTCTGGCCTGTCCCTCTTAACTTAAACCAAAGAGTCTCTATCTTTGAACCCAGGTTTTTTTTTTTTTTTTTTTTTCCTACAGGGAAAAGAGGAACTGAGAGTCTCCAGTTATCCCTCTGATATCATGAAGCTGCTACTGGGAGCAGAGCACCTAAGTGAGGGGCCACAGGCTAGTAAGAACCAGTGAGGGTTACAGGCTGGAGCCTTTGGCTTGACCTAAGTTAGGGGTAGCCACATGGAAAAGTAGCTTGCTGGTACATATATTTTACTTTTTGGTACTGGGATGGAACCCCCAGACACTTGACCACGGAGCCACATACCCAGCCCTTTTTAAAAAATTTTTTAATTAAAAGTGTGTGTGTGTTATATGAGATTGAACACAGGACCACTCACATGCTAAGCAAGTGCTCTACCACTGAGCCACATTCTAAGTCTATAGTATATAGCTTAACTCTACATTAATCCATAAATTCCTCTCCATGTTTTAATTTTCTTTCTTTTTTAATGCTCTTTATTTTTTTAATGCTCTTTAAAAATCGTTCTAATTAGTTATACATGACTATAGAATGCATTTTGACACATCATCACTTATATGAAGTATTACTTCTCACACTTCTGGTTGTCCATGATGTAGAATCACACAGGTTGTATAGTCATATATGTACACAGTTCATTCTACTATTCTTCTTACCTCCAGACCCCTCCTCTCTCTCTCTCTCTCTTTTCTTTTCTTCCTTTCCTTCCTTCCCTCCCTCCCTTCCTTTCTTCCTTCCTTCCTTTCTTTAAGTTGCTGGTGCTGGCCTGGAACTTGGGATCTTCCTGCTTCAGCCTCCTGAGCCACTGGGATTATAGGTGTGAGTCACTGCTCCAGGCTCATGTACCAGTTTATAAGAATTAAGACACTCCTAGTTGAGTGTGGTGGCACACATCTGTAGTTCCCAGCAACTCAGGAGATTGAGGCAAGAGGATCACAAGTTCGTGGATGGCCTTCTCTGTCTCAAAAATCCGAGAAGGGCTGGGGTTATGTTCAGCAGTGAACTCTCCTGTGCTTAATCCCTAGTATGGGGGGGGGGGTAAATTAAGAAGACCGCGCCCCACCAAGTTCTTTTTTTTTCTTTCTTGGTAACAGGAATTGAACCCAGGAGCCCTTGACCACTGTGCTAAATCTGCAGCCCTTTTTTATTTTCTATTTCAAAACAAGGTCTCACTCAGTTGTTTTAGGATCTCACTAAATTGCTGAGGCAGGCTTTGAAATTGCAATCCTTCTGCCTGAGCCTCCAGGGCCTCTGGAATTACAGTGCACCACCGCGGCCAGCACTCCCTAAGTTCTCATACTGCAGCCTGGAAAATTTTGTCCTCAAGTTTGATCCCTAAAATCCACTTTAAGTGTCACTTCTTTCGGAGAGACCTTGGGAAGCCTAAATTCCTAGGGTGACACCTAATTGTTCAGTACAGATCCACCCACTCAGCCTCTGGCTATGATATCCATTATGCTGTCTGCATCTTCTGCACCAATGGGTTGGAAGATTTTATTCTTTGTCCCTGGTTACCACAACCTAAATGATGATCGGTCCGCTTTTCAAAACCAATCACTCCCTCATCTACCCCACCGTGTGACCCCAGACCAGCGAAGCAGCGGCGATTGGAACTCTCGAACTTTCTAGCCATAGGGGAAGATGGCGCTATGGAGATAAGGCTTTTCAAACAAGCCTACCACGAGTATGCCCTGGTCTTAATTTGACCCTCCAGCTGGTCTCATAGAAATAAAAACACCAGCTGGGGTGGTGGCACAAGCCTGTAATCCTAGCAGTTCTGGAGGCTGAGGCAGGAGGTTGCGAGTTCAGAGCCAGCCTCAGCAACAGTGAGGCACTAAACCTACTCAGTGAGACCCTGGCTCTAAATAAAATACGAAGTAGTGTTGGGGATGTGGCTCAGTCGTAGAAGTCCCCTGAGTTCAATTCCTGGTACTCACTCCCCGCCAAAAGAAGAATACAGTAATGAAAAAGCTGACCATATCATGGGGGATGGGTGGAGGGGTGCTGGGGATTGAATCCAGGGCCTCACGATTCTAAGCACAGCCTCAATTAATGAGCTACAGCCCAATGGGACTGAGGGGCTCAGTTGAGACCTACCGGGTCCTCCTCACTGAAGGAGGTACGTCTAAACCCCCTAAAGATCCCTTCCAATTGGAGGCTCCACTCCAATTAGCCTCATTGGGCATGCGCGAGTTCTTTGCCCGCCCACTTCCAGGGACAAGCCAATCACTGTGCGCACGAAGTGCACTTCCGAGGCGGGGGTGGGGGGTGGGGTGCTCTGGTCCCTTTCTGCGTCGGTTCAGAGTTGGCTGTGGTCCTTCGGCCGGGATCCGCGGTTCTACTCGCTCCAGGTAAACGGGCCCGGGGGGCGGGGGGATGGGGGGAAGCTGTAGGAAGAAGGCCCCCAGAACTTGGCGGGAAGCTTAACAAACTGCTTAAGCCTTGGGGTCGCGGCTTGTTCCCGACTGGGTCTCCTCTAGTTCTGTGGAATCCTCTTTGGGGAAATTCAGGATTCCAGGTGGCGCACGCCTGTAATCCCAGGTGCCCTGGAGGCCGAGGCAGGAGGAACAAAGTTGGAGGCCAGCCTGGAGAGTTTAGCCAGAACCTGTTGCAAAACTTTAAAAAAGTTTTAAAAGTCCTGGTGAAGGACTGGAGGTGAAGCTCAGTGGTAGAATGCTTGCCCTCTGTGTGCGAGGCCCTGGGTTTGTAACCCAACAGGGCCTGGAGGAGAGGTTTGGAGGAACACCAATTTGGGAAGTGGCCACGTGTTCGTCAAAGAATTATTTGAGGTGTTAGGGAAGGATCTGTTACCTTACAGTGCCAGCACTACCCGAGCGGACCCTTGACTCCGCACAGGGGTCTTCTAGGTAGGAAGTTAGTAGTTTTACAGATGAGAAAGTTTAGGTCAGTTATGTCAAGTATCGTCTAAAGTAATGAAGGTCGAATCCTGGGAGCAGGGCATTCACAACAGGTTTAATTTATTAGCCTCATGTTTAATGAGCTCCGAGCTCCCGCTGGCCCAAGGTGTGTAGTTACAAGAATCAGAAATAGGGAAGAATTCAGGCCATGAACCGCCGCACTCAGTAGTGTCCTCAATTAAAGGTTGACAAAAACAAATGTAGAATCTTAAACCATGATCTGTGGTTTGGTGGGTATAGGGAGCCAGAAAATGAGAATGGTGTCCATGTTTTTTTTTGTGCTGGAGATTGAACCCAGAGGCACTTAACCACTGATCCAAATCCCCAGTCCTTGGGATCTTCCTGCCTCAGCCTTCCAAGCTGCTGAGTTACAGGTGTGCACCACCATGCCTCGCTGGTGTCCAGGATTTATTTTGATGCACACTATATCTTGGTTTGTTTGTTTGTTTTGTCCTGGGAATTGAACCCAGGGTGCTACATCCCCAGCTCGCTCTCTCTCTCTCTCTCTCTCTCTCTCTCTCTCTCTCTCTCTCTCTCTTTTGACACTCCACCACTGAGTCACATCCCCAGCCCTATTTTGTATCTTATTTAGAGACAGGGTCTCACTGAGTTGCTTAGTGCCTTGGTAAGTTGCTGAGGCTGGCTTTGAATTTGTGATCCTCCTGCCTCAGCCTCCCCAGCTGTTGGGATTATAGGTGTGTGCATCTGTGCCTGGCTTTTTAATTTTCAAATTTTTTATTTGATTGGGGCGGGGGAGGGGTCCTGGAGAGTTAATTCAGAAGCACTTTGCCACTGAATTACATCCCAGCCCTTTTTAAAATTTTGTTTAATTTTATTTTCAAGTTGCTGGGATTACAGGTATGCACCACCATGCCTGGCTGACAGGGTGTTTGGGTTTTTTTGTTTTTGGGTACCAGAAATTGAACTCAAGGACACTTGACCACTGAGCCACATCCCAGCACTATTTTGTATTTTATTTAGAGACAGGGTCTCATTGAGTTGCTTAGTGCCTCACTTTTGCTGAAGCTGGCTTTGAACTTGCAGTCCTCCTGCTTTAGTTTAGCCTCCCTAACTGCTGATATTACACGCGTGCACCACCACACCCGGCTGTTTTTTTTTTTTTTAAGTTGTTGATAGACCTTTCTTTATTTATATGTGGTGCTGAGAATCAAACCCAGTGCCTCACAGGCAGGCAAGTGCACAGCCCCAGCCCTAACAGGGTGTTTTAAAAATTCTTTTCTTCGATCAAGTTTTGTAGGTACTGGGAATTGAATCTAGGGGCAGTCTACCAACGAACTACAACCTTAGTTCTTTATTTTGAGACAAACATATCCACCTCTTTTTTTTTGTCGAGACAACATCTTGCTAGATTGCTGAAACATAGGTCAAACATGGATGTGACTGTCCACAATGTCAAAATTTTATTGAATAACAATAAATTCAGAGGCAGGGTCTCACTGAGTTGCTTAGTGCCTTGTCATTGCTGAGGCTGGCTTTGAACTCAAAATCCTGTCTCAACTTTCCAAGCCGCTGGGATTACAGGCATGGGCCACTGAATCTGGCTTTCTCTCTTAAAAGTAATTTTCTGCCATTTCCCAAGGAGTAAGGTGCACTACAAACTTCCAATCTATCTCAATTTACTGGTGAAGGCCAAAGAGAAACAAATACATGTACAAGACAATTTCAGAATTATGTTCGAGTCCCATGATTAAAAGTAGAGAGAATGGGCTGGGGATGTGGCTCAAGCGGTAGCTCGCTTGCCTGGTATGCGTGTGGCCCGGGTTCGATCCTCAGCACCACATACAAAGAAAGATGTTGTGTCCGCCGAAAACTAAAAATAAATATTTAAAAAAAAAATAGAGAGAAGGGAGAATGAAAGAAAGCAGGAAAGTGGGAGAATGTCAGATTGGTGAGTGGAGACAGTTTCCCTGAGGAGACAAGGTCTATGAAGTGATGTAAGGAAAAAACAGGTATTGGAAGATTACAGGACAGGAGTTCACATCCACAGCGGTGATCTTGGCTTATTTAATACAAATTAATTGTAGATGCACTCTAGCAAGAAAGGATTATGGTAAAGGTTAATGTGGAAAGCAGATATCACTTTATATAGGACTATAGTCCCTGATGAATTTTTTTTCCTCTTTTTTTCTGTACTGGGGATTGAACTTATTATACCCCATCCCTGAACCATTTTATTTTGTGACAGAGTCTTACTGAGTTGCCCAGGTGCCCTGTAATTCGAGCTACTTGGGAACTAAGGCAGGAGGATCACAGGTTCAAGGCCAGCCTTAGCTATTTAATGAGATCCTCAGCAACTTAGACCCTGTCTCAAAATAAAAAGGGCTATGGATGTAACTTGTGGTAGAGTGCCCCTGGGTTTGATCTCTAGTACTGAAAAAATAGTAAATAATGAGTATATCCAGTATCTGATACTTTCTACCATATATATATATATATATAATTTTTTTCCCTTCTCAGTACTGGGGATTGAAGTCATGAGTGCTGTACTAGCCCTTTCTTCTTTTTTCTTGGTACTGAGGATTGAACTCAGGGGTGTTCCCCATACATTTATTTATTTATTTATTTATTTATTTATTTATTTATTTTAAAGAGAGAGGGAGAGAGAGAGAATTTCAATATTTATTTTTTAGTTATCGGCGGACACAACATCTTTGCTTTGTATGTGATGCTGAGGATCGAACCTGGGCCGCACACATGCCAGGCGAGCGCGCTACCGCTTGAGCCACATCCCCAGCCCTTATTTTTTTTTTTTTATTTTGAGACAGTCTCACCGAGTTGCTCAAACTGGTCTCAAATTTGGGATTCTGTTGCCTCAGCCTGTCAAGTGGCTGGGATTATAGGTGGAGTCCAACACACCTGGCTTTTGTTTTGCCTTATTGGGTATGGAGCCCTGGCACATGCTATGCAGGCAGTCTCCCTCTCAGCTACATCCCCAGCTCCTCCCTGCCTCATTTTTTGGTTATCATTGTCACTTATGCAGTCCAATATCATTGTCTTACTGAATCACTATGATTTGGATTTTTGTGATTGTTTCCCTATGATTAGATACAGGTAATTTTTTTTATTATTTATTGATGGTAATGTTTTTCTTATTTTAGGTCATCAGTTTTTCCCATCATTGGTTATGGTGGTATTCTTTCGATCTCTACATTGTAAAGGTAACAGTTATTGATAATTCTTGTCTCAATCAACTATTGTATCATGGTTTCAAATCCAGGACATTTTGAAATTAAAAATATTTTCTCACCCACAGGAATGATTGGTCCATTAGGTCTATGGCTGCTTTCTTGAAGAAAGTCATTAAACTTGAGTGCAGATGGGCTAATGATAAGCTGTGAATTCTTCTTATCCTCTGAGCTAAAGTGCTGAGATCTAAATAAGGCTTTTGACATTCACCAACATGCCAGGCCAGTAAAATCTACATCTGGTCTGTGTGCGTGGGTTTGGAGGGTTATCTATTTCATACTTCACATTTAGACCTGAGGAGGGTTTCCCAAGGAAGTATTACCTTGTGCACCAACTTTACTCACAGCTCAATGGAGTTTGTGTCCGCTTTGGCAGACCTCCAAAGGGAGTGCAGTTGTCCCATCTGTCTGGATTACTTGAAAGACCCAGTGACCATTAGCTGTGGGCATAACTTCTGTTTTGACTGCCTCAATCATTCCTGGAAGGATCTAACTGATGCCTTTCCCTGCCCTGTCTGCCGATTTGGGTTTCCAGAAAGGAAGTTCAGGAGGAACCCCCAGCTCTGTAATTTGATTGAAATTGCTCAACTACTCCGGATCAGAAAGAGCAAGAGGAAGAGGCAAGAAGAAAATGCTATCTGTGAGAAACATAATCAATTTATGACCCTTTTCTGTGTGAAGGATCTGCAGATTTTGTGTACCCAGTGCAGTTTCTCTGCTGAACATCAGAGACACTACATTTGTCCCATTAAGCAAGCTGCCACCTTCCAAAGACGTATTCTAGAATCTAGCATCCAGCCATTGAAGAATAATGTGGAACGAGTTGAAAAAGTGCTGATTCTGCAAGGTAGGAAATTTCTTGAGCTGAAAAAGAAGGTAGAATATAGGAGAGAAGAAATAAATACTGAATTTGAGCAAATTAAACTATGTTTACAGAATGAGCAAGAGGCTCTGCTTAAGCAAATACAAGATGAAGAGTTGGATATTTTATCAAAACTTAATGACAACCTTGTAACTTTTTCAGATCACATATCCACATTAAAATGCTTAATGAAGGAAATAAAGGGCAAGTGTGTGCAGTCAGACCTGGTATTACTAAAGGATGTTAAGAGCATACGCCAGAGGTATCAAAACCTAAAACACCCTGAACTTTCGTCACTCGGATTAAACAACTATGGCTTCAGTCTTCCTCCACAGTATTCTGGCTTAAAGAGAATCATAAAGCAGTTTCATAGAGATGTGAGTTTAGACCCCAACACAGCATATCCCCAGCTTATTGTCTCTGAGGACAGAAAAAGTGTGACGTTCAGAAGAACAAAACAGACTGTTTGTTATAACTCAAGGAGATTCTATCTCTGCCCTGCTGTCCTGGGTTCTAAGATGTTTAATTCTGGTAGACATTACTGGGAGGTTGACGTGGGAAACAAACCTCAGTGGACAGTAGGTGTCTGTCAAGACTATCTTCTTTGGAACTGGAGGAATCTGCCATCAGTCCTAAGTGGCTTCTGGGCAATTGGACGATATATTGAGAGTGGTTATGTTGTGTTTGGTCCCAAGAAAACCCAGCTTTTGCCAGTACCAAAACCCAGTAAAATAGGCATTTTTTTGGATTTTGAATTGGGTGAGGTTTCCTTTTATAATGGGGATGATAGGTCTCTCCTATATAGTTTCAGTGATTCTTTAACCAAAACCAAAACCATATGGCCTTATTTCTATGTTGGAACAGATTCTAAACCTCTTAAAATCTTACCAGTGGATAATGAAAGATAAAGAACCTGGTAGATTATTCTTTTTAGTTTTTAGGACTAACAGTAAATTTAATCTCATTTCTAGAATCTTTATGGGCTTTACTACTGAAAACCAGAATAGATTTTTCCTCCCTTATTTTCAGCAAATAAAAAACAGTAATGCAATTTCATAGATGTTCTGGATAGCAGTTGTCAAGTTCCTTGAATTCTAATTTAAATATTTCATAATTAACATGTACAATAAAATATTTTGTTTTAAAATTGCTTGTACATATTTTTTTAAAGCAAATCATCATTAAAGTTGTATGACCTGATTTAAATGTCATGCTTACCTCCTACCTTTTTTTGTGTGTTTGGTGCTAGGGATTGAAGCCAGGGCCTTGTGTTTGTGAGGTAAACACTACCAATTGAACTATATCCCTAGCCTATCTCCTACTTTTTTTTTTTTAACCTTTATTTTGTTTGTTTATGTGGTGCTGAGGATTGAACACATGCTAGGCAAGCCCTCTACTGCTGAGCCCCAGCCCCTCACCTCCTACCTTTTTAATAGAACTTTTTTTCTTTCTGGCAGAGCTGGGGATCAAACCCAGGGCTTTGTGCTTGCTAAGAAATCACTCTACTGCTGAGTTATACCCCCAGCCCCAAAAGATTTTTCAGTATGTAGCTGTCATGAAGATTTCTCAAGCTGCAAGTCAGCATGTCCAGCTGCCTTTTGGTGACTTCCAAATGTGTCACCAATACTAGTACTTCATGCTGTGTCAAAGAGAATGATTTTTTGTTGTTGTTCAGTCTCATGTTCACCTTCCAAAACCAGGGCAGCAGCATCTCTCACCTGGACCACTGTTCTCTTATCTAACTGGTCCATTCATTGCTGCTCTCATCTCCCCCACATTCTGTTCTTTGCATTCATTTAAAAAAAAAAATCACTCTTGCTTAAAATGTTTTGTTTTGGATACTGAGGATTGAAGCCAGGGGTGCTTAACCACTGAGAGCTTAACCCTAGCTCTTTTTACTTTTTTGGGGACAGGTTCTTGCCAAGATGCTGTAGCTGGCTTTGAACTTGTGATTTTCATGTGTCAGCCTTTTGAGTTGCTGGTATTACAGGTCTGTGCCACTGTTCCCAGCCCTATGTATATATATATATTTAAACCTAATTGGTGATTTCAGAGCTGTATAATAATGATTCCACATATTTTTGTATATATGTAAGGCTTCCATGAAAAAAATTATTTAAAAAGGCAAACACCCACATTGGATTCCTACCATCTTTCCATTTTGACTCCATAGACAAAGTCAGGGAATATGTATGGTTTTTTTTTTTTTTTTTTTTGAGAGAAAGAACTTAAATTTTAACATTTATTTTTGAGTTTCCGGTGGACACAACATCTTTATTTTATTTTTATGTGGTACTGAGGATCGAACCCAGTGCCCAGGCATGCCAGGGAGCGCATTACCACTTGAGCCAGATCCCCAGCCCCAGGGAATATGTATTTTTATAAACCCCAAGGTGACGACAGAGCCCACCATTGGAAACATGGTGAGCAGTAAGGCAACTGCAGTTCAGATTCTATGTCCCATCGCTTGCAGCCGTGTACACATGGGCGTGGCACATAATATAGGTCCAGGGTTGGTAAGAGGTAAAGTCAGTTGCAGAATCTACCTTCATAATAGCCACACTGTTCAGATCTCAGCATTGACTGGTTTGACTGCTTTGGTTGTATTTTTATAATAGAAAACAGCACTTTCTGTGTTCTAAATGTAGGTTTTAGCTCTATTCCCTCAACTATCCTATACTATCTGTTCTGTCCTCTCATAATGAAAATAATTTGAGGTCCAGGATGTGTTTTTTTTTTTTTTGGTACTGGGGATTGAACCCAGGGATACTGTACCACTGAGTCACAACCTCAACCCCTTTTATATTTTTATTTTGAAATATAGTGTAAGTTGCATTTTTTTAAAAAAATTAACATTGTTTTAATCAAGTAATGTAGCTGTTTAAAACAGGAAATTTTAAGACAATTCAATAGAACAAAGTGGATTACTCTAGTAAGTTAACTTGTTAATTAAATCCAGATCATGTGAATTTGAATTCCACTATAGTTTGGGACCAGAATTAACACTGGTTTAAGCCGCCCTAAACCTCTCAGTGTAAAGAAACCCTGACACATTTCCCATAGAGTAAAAACCACAGCTCTACAACCACCACTTCATCAACTTGAAGTGGTGTGTTAAGTACACTCTACATGGGTCCCCAGCACCTCTGGTAGAATCTGATTAATGACAGCAAATGTTAAGATTGTTAGGTTTTGTTTCAGGAAAGTGTCAAGCTAACAAAGTTTTATTTTCGTCAAATATTTCCATAATTGTATACTTTCAGTGTGAAAAACTTTCATATACATGTTATTAAAGTATCAGAATCTGTAAGATGAGTCGCAAACAAGTAAGAGCTGAATGATGTGAGCCATCCACACAAAATTAACCACATGGAGCCGGGGCAGTGGCACACTCCTGTAATCCTAGTGGCTGGAGAGGCTGAGGCCGGAGGATCGCAAGTTCAAAGCCAGCCTCAGCAACAGCAATGTGCTAAGCAACTGAGCGGGCTTTGTGTGGCTATGGCTCACTGGTAGAGCGCTGGCCTGGCACGTGTGAGGCACTGGGTTCAATCCTTAGCACCATATAAAAATGAAATAAAGGTATTGAAAAAAAAAAAAAAAAAAAAGGCCAGGGAGCAAGGCAGAGGGAGTTGGTGGTACTGTTCAGAGATAAAGGACTCTTGAGTTCAATTCCCAGTGTCACTGTGTAAATAAATAAATACACAAATACAATGTTGTGTCAGGTGGTTCCAGCCATTTGGGAAGCTGAGGCAGGCGAATTGAAAATTGGAAACCAGTCTGTGCAACTTAGTGAAACCCTGTCTCAAAATAAGAAATAAGGGTTGGGGTTGTGGCTCAGTGGTAGAGCACTTGCCTAGCATGTGTGAGGCACTGGGTTCGATTCTTAGCATCACATACAAATAAATAAAATACAGGTCCATCAACAACTAAAAAATAAATATTAAAAAAAAAAAAAAAGAACCGGGCACGGTGGTGCATGCCTGTAATCCCAGTGGCTTGGGAGGCTGAGACAGGAGGATCATGAATTCAAAGCCAGCCTCAGCAATGGCAAGGCACTTAGCAACTCAGTGAGACGGTGTCTCTAAATAAAATACAAAATAGGACTGGGGATGTGGCTCAGTGGTTGAGTGCCCCTGAGTTCAATCTCCAGTACCCAAAAAAGAAAGAAAAAGTCCTAGCCAGGTGCAGTGGCACGCGACTGTAATTCCAGCCATTTGGAAGGCTGAGGGAGGATAACAAGTTCAAAGCCAGCCTCAGCAATTTAGTGAGGCCCTAAGCAATTTAGCAAGACCCTGGTGTCAAAGTAAAATATAAAAAATGGGCTGGGGATGTGGTTATGTGGTTAAGGACCCCTGAGTTCAATCCCTGGTACCAAAAAAAAAAAAAAGAAAAATGTCCTGAGATAGTGCTCAATGGTAAAGTGCTTCTGTTTTATAGTGAACTTTCAATAAATAATATGTGAAATTTGCATTTTATGATTTATTTACTTTTTTTTTTTTTTTTGCAGTACTGGAGTTTGAGCCCAGGGGACTCTATCACTTACCTACATCCCCAGCTCTTTTTCTTTTTTCCTTTTTTTTTTTTTTTTTTTTTGGTTTTCATTTTGGTGCTGGGGATTGAATCCAGGGGTACTTAAACACTGAGCCGCATCCCCAACCCCCCGCCTCTTTTTAAGATTTTATTTAGAGACAGGGTCTCCTTCAGTTGCTTAGGGCCTCACTAAGTTGCTGAGGCTGGCTTTGAACTTGTGATCCTCCTGCCTCAGCCTCCAGAGCTGCTGAGATAACAGGCGTACACCACTGCACCTGTATTTTTTTTTTTTTTTTTTTTTAGGGCAGAGTCTCACTGAATTGCTGAGGTTGACCTCAAACTGGTGATCCTCCTGCCTCGGCCTTCTGAGTTGCTGAGATTAGAGGTGTGTGCCACCAAGCTCAGCTAGCCCTTTGTATTTAAAAACTTTTGAGACAGGATGCCTCTAAATTGCCCTGAGTAAATTGGAATCCTTCCTATTCCTCCTGAGCAGCTAGGATCATAGACCAAGATCACTAAAGATGATTTATATATTCAACAAATTGGAGTGCTCATTATCTGGACACTGATTATCAGCCTGAAATACAAGGATGACAGCACATCGTCTTCAGCCTGGGAGTTAGTGAGAGGGGAGAGATAAGAAAAAGAGTAAAGGGTTTGAGCCAGGCAGGGGCACAGGCCTTTAACCCCTGAGGTCCTGAAGTAGGAGGATTGCAAGTTTGAGGCAAGCCTCAGCAATTTAGTGAGGCCCTAGGCAATTGATACCCTGTCTCAAAAAAAAGGTGGGGAGCAGGGGAGGAATAGGGTTGGGTAGGGATGTGGTTCAATGGTTAAGCACCCCTAGGTTCAATCCTTGGTACCAAAAAAAAAAAAAGTGAAGGGTTGTCTTCTGCTTCATGAAGATGGATGGATTGATTTTGTCTACAAGGCATGCTTGCATGGTCAACATTCTCATGCATTGGAATCTTTCAAAAATAAATCTTGGATGGGTACAGTGGATGGGCGCAGTGGCAGCAATTTGGGAGCCTGAGTTCCGAGCCAGCCTCAGCAATTTAATGAGACTCTGTCTCAAAAAATAAAAGGACTGGGGATGTGTCTTAGTAGTAAAGTACCTTGGATTCAATCCCCAGTGCCAGAAGTGGTGTGTGTGTGGGGGACAAACAGAAGAAAGTTTTTAAAGAAGAAATGAAATTGAGTTATATGGCTCAGTAGTAGAACATTTGCTTATACCATGTGTGAGGTCCTGGGCTCAATCCTCAGCAACACACACACACACACACACACACAGTAAAACTAATCTCAATTTTTTTTTTTTTTAAAAAGATGGGGAAGATTCTATTCAGCTGAACCAATTGTATTTGTGTGTAATCCCAGCAATTTGGTAGATTGAGACAAATCCGAGGCCATCCTCAGCAATTTAGTGAGGTCCTAAGTCACTTAGTGAAATCCTATCTCAAAATAAACAATAAAAAGGGCTGGGTGGTGTAGCTCCTTGGTAAAACACCTCTGGGTTAAATCCCCAGTGCCAAAACAACAACAAAAACAACAGTAAAATGCCGAAGATTCTTGCTTCAAAGACTTTGCTTAGGGAAGATAGGATATTAGAAATTAGCATTATGCCATTTATTTATTATTGTTAATTATTGGAGTGCTGGGGATTGAACTCAGGGTCACTCAACCTCTGAGCCACATCCTATTTTATATTTTATTTAGAGACAGGGTCTCACTGAGTTGCTTAGCGCCTCACCTTTGCTGAGACTGGCTTTGAACTTGCGATCCTCCTGCCTCAGTCTCCAGAGCCACTGGGATTACAGGCACGTGCCACCGCGCGCCCAGCTGAGTTATATTCTTAGCCCTTTTAATTTTATTTTGTTTTGAAATAGTGTCTCACTATTGTCCAGGCTGCTCTTGAATTTGCCATTCTCCTGTCTTAGCATCCCAAATCACTGGGATTATAGGCATCTTCCCACCATGCCTAGCAACATTATGCAAATTTTAATGTGTACATTGCTAGATGTGTTTTCTTTTTTGGAGATGTAATCTCTGAAAACAATATGCAATGCCTCTTTTTTTGTGTGTGTGTGTGTGTGTGTGTTTTCAGATTTGTGTTTCAATGACAAGAAACAACTTGATTTTCATGCTACCTAAAATTATTTGTTTTCCATTTATGGTTTAATTTCTGCAGACCCTCTCAGTGTATGTAGAAAATGAGTACCTTTTAGAAAAACTGAGCTGGACATAGCAGTAATGCATGTAATCCCAGCTACTCAGGAGGCTGAGGCAGAAGGATTGCAAGTTTAAGGCTAGCCTGGGCAACTTAGCAAGACCCTGTCTCAAAATAAAATACAAAGGGCTGAGGATGTGGCTCAGTGGCATAGCACTCCTGGGTTTAGTCCCAAGTACCGCAAAAAAAAAAAAAAAAGTAACAGTAGGAAAGCTAAGGGTGTAAGTCAGTGGTAGGGTACATGCCTAGCACATTGGAGCCTGTGCGTTCAAGCCCTAATACTAGGGGAAAAATTCAAAGAGTAAAAGATGTGGAGGATCAATTGTTCTCTATACCCATCCTACCTCATCCCAGTATGATCCCTGAAAATACAACTGCACCACCCTATTACCTTTTTTTTGTTTGTTTTGTGGTGCTTCACACATGCTAGGTGAGCACTCTACTACTAAAGTACATCTCCTACTCTCTGTATTTTTCCCCCAGTGGTGCTGGACATTGAACCCAGGGCCTTTTACATACAAGGCAAGCATTCTACCAACTGAGCTACATCTCCAGCCCGGTAATTTTTATTTATTTTTTATTTTATTTTTTGGTGGTGCTGGGAATTGAACCCAGGGCCTTATGTATATGAGGCAAGCTCTCTACCAACTGAGCTATATCCCTAGCCTGGTAATTTTTATTTTTGAGGCATGATTTCAATAAATTGTCAAGGCTACCCTGATCTGCCATCCTATCTCAGTCTCACAAGTAGCTGGGATTACAGGTATGAACCACTAAATTGGGCTGGGATGTGAGTGTTTTGAGAGGACTAATGCAGATTTAGGAAGATGTAAAAGAGATCAACACAGTGGTGGGCCCACCAGCCTGACTGAATCACAGGAGTTTCCCTCCCCACCCAACCAGGGCCTCTGAACTCTCCTCAGCTGCTGGTGTAATCCCAGCAATTTGGTAGATTGAGACAAGTCCCAGGAGGGAGGAGCCACCAGTCTTCAGCAGGTGGAGACCTAATACCCACCCTCCTAGTGGTCTATACAGGCCAAGCTCCTACCACTGAAGACTCAGTGTGGACAAGCCCTGCTTCTAAATCCTCCCAGAGCTGTCCTTTGGAGGTAAGTGGAGAGATGGGCCCTTGTGGTGTGTGAGGCTGGGGTGTGGGAAGGCCTGGAGGCTACTGAGTGCCCCCTGTGCCAGGAAAAACTGGCACGGGAGTCCAAACTCAGGGTCCTGTTATTTTGTTTTCTATTTTTTTTTTTTTTTGTTTTTAACTTTTTTGGTACCAGCGGAGCTTAACCACTGAGCAACATCCTCATCCCTTTTTATATTTTATTTAGACAGGATCTTGCTAAGTTGCTTCGGGCCTTCTTAAATCACTGAGGCTGCCTTTGAAATCATGATCCTTTTTCCTCAGCTTTCTGAACCACTGGGCTTACAGGCATGGGCCACTGTACCTGACATGCTTTTATTTTATTTATTTTTGGTACCAGGGATTGAACTCAGGGGCACTCAACCACCAAGCCACATACCCAGCCCTATTGCGTTTTATTAATAGGGTCTCATTGAGTTGCCTAATGCCTCGCTAATTTGCCAAGGCTGGCTTTGAACTCCTGATCCTCCTCTCTCAGCCTCCCAAGCTGCTGGGATTACAGGCATGTGCTACTATTCCCAGCTTGTTTTTATTTTTTTATTTTTTTAGTGGGGATTGAACCCAGGGACACTTTACCACTGAGCTACATTTCCAGTGCTTTTTAAAAATTTTTTAAATATATTTTTTATTTGTTCTTATTAGTTATATGATAGTAGAATGTATGTTGACATATTATACATATATGGAATATCACTTTTCATTCTTCTGGTTGTACATGATGTAGAATTACACTGGTCACATGATCATATGCACATAGTATAGAAATATCCGATGCATTCTACTATCTTTCCTATTCCCATTTCCCCTACCTTCCTTCATTCCCCTTTGTCTAATACAAAGTACTTATATTCCCTATTTTTTCTTGAAACTTTTTTTGCTAAGTTTTCAAGACTGACCTCAAACTTGCCATCCTCCTGCCTCAGACTCCTCCAGAGTACTGGGATTATAGCCATGCATGGAGACGGGTTATTTGGAAACATGCTAGAAGCTGGATGTGGTGGCACATGCCTGTAATCCCAGTGACATGGGAGGCTGAGGCAGGAACATTGAAAGTTTGAGGCTAACCTCAGCAATTTAGTCAGCCCTGTCTCAAAATAAAAAATGAAAAGGGTGGGGCTATGTGACTCAAGGGAGAGCATCCCTGGGTTCATCCCCAGTACCACAGGGGAAAAATGGTAGGATTGGGGGGTATAAATCCATAGTAGAGCATGTGCTTAGAATGCTTGAGGCCCAGGGTTTGATTCCCAGCACCACATTGATTATATAAGACACATGCTGTTTATTATGATTTCCTGCTCTTCAATGAGCATTGCCTAAAAACATAAAATGGCTAAAGTAGACATAACCAGATCCTATCTTGCCCCAAATATAGGGTGGGGAGAGGGACTCATCCATGTCTGTCCATGTTCAGAGTGCTGATGAGAAGCCACTGGTCTCACCCTCCAGCATGTGGTTGTGAGGGAGGTTTGTGATAATGGGGATAAGAGCCCTGGGGGCCCTGACATCCCTAGTCCTCAGGCCCTGTAAGATCTTGGACTTCCTTAATTGACCCAGAGGGCTACTAACAGATGCTCAGAGCTTAAGGGAGACACTGGAACCTGGCTAAGATCTGCATCTGGTTATGCTGGGCAATGAGGACACACAGTCATGGCCAGCATGACTGGTGGCCATGGTTATGGAGGAATGGGGACCTCCAGGTATGTATGTTTGTAGTCATGAGAGTTAAAGGATGATTCCTGAACCTGTCCTTAGTTTCCTGTGACCTGGTTAGGGGAGTTGACTGTTCCTGGAGGTCTGGAATGGCTGGATCAGGAGGAGGTGACAAAGGAGCTAAGAGCTGGCAACAGCACAGGAGAGAACTGAGGGATCTGCTTATGCAAAGCACTGGGGGAGAGGGAGCTGGGCCTGCTGGAGAAGGTGAAGGAGAACTGCACAGAGCTCTGTGCTTGAACTTGGAATCCTCCTGCTTCAGCCCCAGAGTGGCCATGATTACAGGGGTTTACCCCCATGCCAGGTGGAAGTACTTCCTTTAAGGGGCAGAAAGAGTTAAACCTGCTGTTCCTGAGAAGGAACAGGACAAGTTAAGTCAGCAAATGCTGCATCTGCCTTCCAGAGAAAAAGATCAGGGCTTTTTGGAGCACTCCAGGAACCTAGAAATGAGATCACTGATTAAATTAGAACTGTTTCGATAGAGTTAGCCAGTGGGGAGTCAAAGCTTCCGTGGCCCGTTCCTGAGGCCCTTCTCACCCTCACCCCACCTCTAGTGTAAAGATGCTATCAGAGAGGAAGGTGGGAAATGTCAGTGGGAGATTGACATTTCCCCCATATTGATTGCATCTGGAGTGTGTCCAATGGGATAAAGGAAAGGAAACATCCCATAGTATTATAAATCCTAAAAGGGCCAGTTTGGGAAACCAAGGTGACAGGAAAGGTTATGATGTGTTGTGTGGACTGACCTGAACCAAGGAGGACGCTGCTGATCTGCAAGGATAGGAGAAGCTGTGGGTGCTGATGTGCCTGCTCTAATGCCCTTATACCTTGAGGATAAAAAGATAGCTCCAGCAAGGGTGCCATGGCACACACCTGTAATCCCAGCAGCTTGGGAGGCTGAGGCAGGAGGATCATGAGTTCAAAGCCAGCCTCAGCAATGGCAAGGTACTTAGCAACTCAGTGAGACCCTATCTCTAAATAAAAAACAAAACAGGGCTGGGGATGTGGCTCAGTGGTTAAGTGCCTCTGAGTTTAATCCCCGATAGCCCCTCCCTCCCCCCCCCCCCCCCCGCAAAAAAAAAAAAAACCCAAAAGATAGTTCCAGCTGGGGCTGGGGATGTGGCTCAAGTGGTAGTACGCTCGCCTGGAACGCGTGCGGCCCGGGTTCGATCCTCAGCACCACATACAAACAAAGATGTGTGTCTGCCGAAAACTAAAGAATAAAAAATATTAAAATTAAAAAAAAAAAGACATTTGGCATTTGTTTTTTAAGGATTGGCTAGCTTCGCTTAGCATAATCTGCTCTAATGCCATCCATTTCCCTGCAAATTCTATGATTTTGTCATTTTGGAGGGGGGCTAGTAAGGGATAGGAAAGGTAGCAGAATACAACAGTCACTAATATGCCATTATGTAAAAATGTGAGTGTGTAACCGATGTGATTCTGCAATTTGTATTTGGGGTAAAAATGGGAGTTCATAACCCAATTGAGTCAAATGTATGAAAGATAATATATCATGAGCTTTGTAATGTTTTGAACAACCAATAAAAAAAAAAAAGTTCCAGCTCCCTGCTTGGCAGTGCCAGGATTCCCAGTAAAGTGTTGACATCAGCTGAGTGATCTGGGACCACACCTGGGAGGAAATCTTGCAGGTCTAGGCTGAAGGTATGCAATCCTTTGAGTATACATACCTTACCACCCTCCATGAAGGAAGAAAATGGGGTGATTGCCCTAATTGGGTTGGCATGAGAGGCTGCTCTGAGAAGTGGAGATTTGATTCATTTTAAAGACACCTGACTGGCACAATGGACAGTGTGAGTGTGTCCAGAGGAGGCTGTAATAAATGGAGGTGGATGGAAAATCCACTTGTTACTGTGGACAGTGGCCCCAAGATCTCTGTATGTTTCTTGGTCCCATGGACTAGATGGGAGGTGACGTAGGAAAGCACACATTGCTTCTGAGCAAGCACTTGCCCCACACCAGAACTGTACTCTTTATTCTTTTGGTGCTCTATCACAGAGTTTGCCCCTAGACCTTCTTCCTTTATTATATTTATTATTATTATTATTTATATCAGGGATTAAACCTTAAACACTGAGTCACTTATTCCCAGTCCTTTTTATTTATTCATTTATTTTTTTACTTTGAAAGAGGGTCTTGCTAAGTTGCTTGGGGCCTCACTAAGTTGCTGAGGCTGGCTTTTGAACTCATGATCCCCCCGTTTCAGCTTCCAGAGCCTCTGGGATTATAGGGATGTGACATTGACAGGCTCCTTCTTAGTTTTCTTAACCCACTTTCTTAATCATGAATTCTACAGTTTAGGTTTTATATATTGGTATCTGATTTTTATTATTTTTATTGAAGATTACATACATGCTAATCTTTTATGTATAGTATATACGTGGTTCCCTTTTTTATGGCAAATTTTTTTTTTTTTTTAACTAAACTTTTTTTTTTTTTTTAAAGAAAGAGTGAGAGATTGGGAGAGAGAGAGAGAATTTTAATATTTATTTTTTAGTATTTGGCGGACACAACATCTTTGTCTGTATGTGGTGCTGAGGATCGAACCCGGGCCGCACGCATGCCGGTGAGCGCGCTACCACTTGAGCCACATCCCCAGCCCGGCAAATTGTTTTAATAAGAACTTAAAGCCAAAATTTTAAAAAGACTTTATGTAGCATTTAAATAACACTGGGTCCAACCAGTTCTACTTTTCCAACCTGAAGGCAGCTTTACACTAGCTCCCTGTCTTGCAACATGTCCTAACAATTAGGAACATGATCACCACCACATCAGTTCCCATTAAAAGAAGAAAGTAGGAATGTCACATTGTCACAATTTTTAAAAATTCATAGGCTCAAAGGTAACTGTGCCCTTGAGAAAAGGGAAGAAGAGGATCTCGACCATCGAGGGCTCAGACGGGAGGGACCACAGCTACCACACTCAGCCACTGGTTGTTCATGCACATGAGAAGTCCCTTAACTACCTTCTCCATCCATCTTCACTTATAAAGAAGGGAGACTTGCCAATCTGCCTTCCAGGCCTGGAGTCGGGGAAAGCGCATAGACAAGTGTGTTTCCTAGACATCCGGCAGACACAGGCTGGAGGACTGGGGTGCCAGGTGCCATGCCCAGCTGACTTTCCAACACAGTCAGATGCAACATGATGCTCAGCCAGTGGGTGAAACCACCTGAGCCACACTGTCACCATGCCAGGGTTCTGTGACCCACAGGTTCCCACAGCGTTTGAAGATGTGTGACTGGTTAAATCAAAGTTCACTAGAACTCATAGCAGGGGTGTCAGATGTAGAACTTCTTGGTAAGCACACTCCTCCATGACAAGGCACGCTCTCCATACAGGACTCACCTCAGGACCACAGCACTCGGGAGGCTCTAAGAGGCACTTTCACGGCTCGACACAGTGACAAGATGGTGAATTTATGTGGAGTGAGACCAGTCTGTGTGCTAAGAGCCAGCGGACTTGAGAGACCCTGAGTGAAAACCCAGGCATGTCAAGCCTCAAGTCCAACACCAACTTTCCACTCACGTCCGCAGGGGCTAAGCTGCAGGACCTGCTCGTTCCCCTAGAGCACCTGCCCTCGTCCTTCCTGGACAGGCCTCGTCAGCAGGGAGACCCACCCAGCACCTGAGAAATCAGTGTGAAGACCATTTTCCATCCTAGAGGCAAATGCACAAAAGGATCAGCCCTGCTGAGACACAGCTGCATGTGCTCAGGCCCCCAAGCTCCTGTAAGGTGTAGGTAAGATCTGCTGGCCAGGAACCAAACACCATCAGTTCAACCTGAAGCAGGAACACCACAAACCACCAAGACCAAGTTCTGCAGAAGGAAGAGTGGAGAAGGCAGGTGGGCAGTGTCTCTGAGAGTGTCTCAGTTCATTCCATGTGATTCCAGGGCACGCATTCTACATGTCCTGCCAGCTGCTGCAGAAGAGGCTAGAGCCCACAGCCTGTAACCGTGGCCAGCTATATCTTATATGTTCTGAAGAGAAATATTGTAATTAAGGAGAGGTGAACTGGCTCACAGCAACTGCATAACCACCTACACACAGTGGCCATGCTGTGTCTACTGGAATGTGTGTGGCTATTAAACTGCTGAGGGAACGCCCAGGAGATCATCCAGAGAAGCCAGGCCTTGCCAGCCCAATCCTTAAACTCACGACCCGTGTGAAGGTTGGTGTGAGCTGAAACACAAGCACTTCTGTACCTGCAGTAGCCATCACAGCCCTGCTTCACCACAGATGGACGCTAGATCCTGGGGAGAACTGGGCCCAAGGTCACCGGGAGTGATACTTGCTGGATACTCTCTCACAAAGGAAACCACATGTGTCAGTAAACAAATCTCGTGCAGGACGGGGACCTCAGGAGTGTGAGTTGGAGGCCCCTATGGTGGGTGACACTTCCCACCTGTGCCACCTAGAGGGGGACGGAAGCCTCATAGTTGTTTAAAGGCATCTGGTGTCAGTACCTCAAAGGTAAGATGCTCAGACACAACTCTAACAAGAATACCAGGGGCCTGGGGCTTGTCTTCACAGGTAACCAAGTGTCTATGGCTTCAGCTTTCTGCCCTACTGCTGACGTAGGTGATGAGATTCACGACCGGGCAGCCTTTAGCTGTTCTCCGAGAGGCCCTGCATGGTCAAGGTCTCTCGGCCAGATCCTGGTCACAGACAGACTGGCCCCTGGGGAGCTCTAGGCCCTTGCTGAGAAGCAGCGCATGTACTCCGTCACCCAGGGGCTCTCTGCAGAGGAGGCCCTCGCTGTCCTGCCCCTCTGCACCTCCACCGAGTGCGCACGCTGCCGCTGAGCAACCAGCTTCCTCTTCTCCTCCTGCCTCCTGCTCCTGGCCCGCAGCGCCGACTCGTGAATCTCATGCACCGAGGCAGAGGCACAGACGTTGTGGGTCTTCTGGCTTCCGGTGTCTGACTGTCTCTCTCCCCAGCCGTAAAGAGCAAATGGGTGCTTGTTTTCTTTTATTTTAGTGGATGATCTTTGGGGGCTTCTGACGGCATTCCTACTTCCTCTAGCAAATAAGGCACTTGGTTGCTGTCGGGGTTTGAGACCAGCGGGTAACCTGTCCGTCTCCTTCACTCTGGTTTGTTGTTCGGGTTTTTCTTCTACTTCTTTCACCGGCAGTGCTGGCTGCGCCGCGTCCTGCTCGTCCCCGGCCTCCGCGCCCCGCTCTCCAGCAGGCCGCTCGGGCTCCTCACGAGCCGAGGCCTCCGCGGGCTCCGAGGCCTCCCAGGCCTCCTCGGGGTCCGCGAGCGCGCACCAGGGCGCGGGGCCCGATGCTGACGACGAGGCCGAGTCCTCCGAGGCGCAGTCCGGGCCCCAGGCGTCCCAGAGCCAGGGCGCGTGCGCCTGCTCCAGCAGCCGGCGGCCGAGGCGGTAGCGCTGCAGCTCGCGGTAGCACGGCGCGTACTCGTCCCAGCGCGGCTCCTGGTACTGCTTCATGTACTCGCTCTTCACCCCGCTGCCCGGTGACATGGTGCTGCGATCCGCCGCCGGCCCCCTCCGCGCCTCTCCGTGGTTCCCTTTTTATCTTGCAATTCTCTTTGTTGTTGCAGAGCTGGAGATTCACACATACTAGGTCTGGGAATGTGGTTCAGTACTTAAACACCCCTGAGGTCAGTACCTGGTACAAACAAACAAACAAACAAAATATATATACCCACACATATATAAAATATTAAATATATATGATTATATATATATGTATAATTTGAAAAATTGGTTTATTAGTCCAATATGCATCCACAAAATTTTGTTTCCAGTCTTTTTATCCATAATTTATTTTCCCTGGGGAAGGGCTGAAGATTGCATCTAGGGCTGATCCACTCTGTATGTGCTGTTCCAGAGTTATACTCCAGCCCTACCCCCTCAAATATTTTGGTTATTTTTGGTACTGGGGATTTGCCACTGAACTACACCTTGGCCCTTTGTATTTTTTATTTTGAGACAGAGTCTTGCTAAGTTGCTTAAGCTGGCCTCAAATTTGTAATTCTGCCTCAGCTTTCCAAGTCACTACTACAGGCATGTGCTACTGTGGCTGGACTACCCCTTAATTTTTTGAAGGGAATTCTATACTATATACAATTTTATGTTTAAATACTGCAGTATGAGTGTCTAAAGTATAGAGCCACTTTTTTTTTTTTTTAATACTGGGGATTAAACCCAAGTACTCATGTATGCTGGTCAAGTGCTCTACTGTGGAACTTTACCCCCAGTATTTTATTTGAGACAGGGTCTCTTTGAGTTGCCATGGCTGGCCTCTAACTTGTGATTCTCCTGTCACAGCCTGGCACAAGAGGATGCTACCATTCCTGGTGTGTCATTTTTCTTTTGGTACTGGGAATTGAACCTAGTGGCACTTTACCACTGAGCCACATCCCATCCCTTTTTATTTTTATTTTGAGACAGGGTCTTGCTTAAGGCCTTACTAAATCTGGCCTTGAATTTGTAATCCTCCTTGCCTCAGTTTATCACTGGGATTATGGGTGTTCGCCACTGCACCTATTAAAAGATTCATATTTAAATTAGGAAAAAAGGAGATATGTTTATGATTGAAATATATGCTACTCATTGCTTGATTGTATACTTTTTTTCTCTTTATGTTGAAGAAACCTTGTCAGTTGACCTGTCGATATCCCACAGTTGGAAATTCCCTCCATGGTTGTTAATTTCCATCACTTCTCTAAGTTGTGGTTTTTTTCCCAGCAAAGACAATTAAACAGCCAAGGTTGAACCTGTGCGAAGGTGGTCCAGTGCCAGATGTTCAGGAGTGCCCAGTGTCTTCTCCTCTGCTTCTAGAACTGAAGAGAAAAACATACAGGTGTGTAGGGCCATAGTCTCTTGGGACTCTGGCTGACTTCAGGAGAGAACGCTGAGGGGTTGCTGGCTTCTCACTTCAGAGTTCCTGGAGACCTACTGGAAAGGGTCACCTCGGGCTTCTTTATGCACAATGGCCTTTAAAGCCTCCCTGGAAGAGCTTCATACAGCAGCCAGTTGCCCCATCTGCCAGGGTTATCTAACAGATGCAGTGACCATCGAATGTGGGCAGAACCTCTGTCGCTCTTGCATCTCCCAGCACTGCAAAGATCTACAGGATATCTTCCCCTGTCCTGTTTCCATCACTGCCATACCAAGAACCTCAAAAAAAAAAAAAAAAAAAAAAAAAAACAATTATGTGGCATGGTTCAGATTGTCATGGAGCTGCCTGACACAAGAGGTAAGAGGAGACCCCTGTGTGAGAAGCACAGTGAGGTTCTGGACTTGTTCTGTGAGGAGGACCTGGAGTTCTTGTGTCCCCAGTGCAGAGTCTCCTCCAACCACCAGGATCACAACCTGACACCCATTAATCAAGCTGCAGCTCGTTCTCAGGATGAAGCTCAAAAACCACATGAAGCTCCCCAGGGAGCAAATTGAAGGTGCTGAAATTGGGTGTGAACTACAAGTTTCAAAATGCATTAAAGTGAGATGGGAGATGGGAAATTGGAAGAAGGAATTACACACTGAATTTGAAGAACTTAAAGACTTCTATAGAAAGGAACATATTAAAACACAGCTAAGGCTAATTATAGAACAGATGATTGAAGAAAAATTAGTTGAAAACAAAAGCCAAATTTTAGCCCAGGTAGCCACATTAGAAAGCCTATTAAATGAAATAAGAGAGAAATATATACAAGCAGACCTGGATTTACTTTGAGGTATTAGAATCATTAACAGCAGGTACAACAACATAAAACCCACGGCAGGGGCTGGGGATGTGGCTGAAGCGGTAGCCCACTCACCTGGCATGCGTGGGGCCCAGGTTCGATCCTTAGCACCACATGCAAACAAAATGTTGTGTCCGCCGAAAACTAAAAAATAAATATTAAAATTCTCTCTCTCCTCTCTCTCTCTCTCCCTCCTCTTATGAAGAAACTGCTGTTTTTTGTTTGTTTGTTTGTTTTGTTTTGTTTATGAATTAAAGACAGAGAGTTACGATCCCCCTCTGTTGTTTTGGTCTGAAAAAATGATCAGCACATTTCAAGTAAATTTGACTTTAAATTCTCAAACCTCCCACCCTAATCTGAAATATGAAATGATGAACTCAAACGATTTATCTCCCCAGCCATCTACTTTCTTTGCAGCTGCCTGGAGTCATGAGAGATATGAAAGTGGGAGACATTTTTGGCAAGTAGAAGTGAGAGGCACAGGTGAATGGTCCTTAGGTGTGTGTAGTGAATCCTCCTCTGGAAAAGATTTGACATCAGTTTGTCCCAGCAATGGTTTCTGGCAAATTGTGCAGTCCACAGATGTATCACAAGTCCAGTTTTTCTGGATTATGAGTTGGGAGAGGTTTCATTTTATAATTTGAATAGCAGATCATGTATGTGTACTTTGACTAAAGACTTTAGAGAAACACTTGTGCCTTTTTTCTCTATTGAATGTTCCTCAGAATCTCTTACAATCACTATTGTCAGAGAGGAATTAACTATTGTCAGGAATTATGAACTGGCCTGGAGGACCATTTCCTATGTTTATATTTTATTTTATGCTCTTGTAGGGTACTTGTAATAAAGATTTTGACTCCACTTTGTTGTCTGGCTGTTAACCTTTCAGGACCCTCCCTTCTACTCCACACCAGGCACCAGGGCAAAACAGAAAGTCTAGGTGCTCCCTATTTGGGCACAGGTAGGAGGTCTAAACCTTCACACCAGCCCACGCTGTGATCTCCATAACAACCCCACTGAGTCTTCTTTCCCTTCCTTCCTTTCTTCCTTTTCTTTCTTTCCACCTTAATCTCCCCATAACCGTTTTGGGAATAATTTGTCATGCTTTGGTGTGGCATCATCTGTCCTTTCATGGTGCTGGGGATTGAACCTAGTGCCTCACACATGCTAGGCAAGTGCTCTGCCACTGAGCTCCAGCTCCAGCCCTCTTCTTATTTTTTGAGATAGGGTCTTGCTAAGTTGCTGAGACTGGACTTGAACTTTCTAACTGGCTCCAGTGTCTGACAAGAGTGCACTTTAGCTCTGCTGCTTTGTATTACATTTGCTGAGTTCTGCAGAGGATGTTAGAGATTTAACAGATATACAGATTCCCTCTGGCCTTGGCACTGGGAATTGATCCCAGGGACACTGAGCAACGTCCCTAGTACTTTTTCAAATTTTGAGTCAGGGTCTTGCTAAGATGCTGAGGCTGGCCTTGAACTTGTGATCCTCCTACCTTAGACTCCCAAATTGCTGAGATTATAGGTATGTACCATAGCTCCTGGCTTTGATCTATGAAGTTTATATAACTCTTGGCATTTGGGGGCAAGAGTATGGATTCAGGTCTATCATGTGTCTCTAGGTCCTATATCAGTTCAGATCTATGTCTGGCTTTGAACTAACTGTGTGTCTGGATTCCTCCCTAAGTGTGACTAATGTAGAATCTAATGGGAGAATCTAACCTGTGACTGATTGGCATTGGCTCTTGTTCTATAGAGCACCTGGGTGTTAGAATGTACCCTGTTTCATATGTGGGCTCATTATGAAGTCACTTATGTCAAGCAAGAATAGTCAATATGTGAAAAGCCATCACTATTCAATTATTTCTTTTTATATATATATATTTTTTTGTGGTGCTGGACATTGAACCCAAGGACTCACATGCTAAGCAAGTGCTCTACGCGCCAGGCACACTGATGTACCCCTATAATTCCAGTGACTCAGGAGGCTGAAACTGGAGTATTGTAAATTTAAGACAGACTTGGCAACTTAGCAAGACCCTCATCAACTTAGTGAGACCCTGTCTCAAAATAGAAAAAATCTGGGGATGTAGCTCAGTGGTGAATCACTCCTGAGTTCTATCTCCAGTACCACAAAAAGAAAAAAGATTTACTGGAGACACTCATTTAGAACACAGGTATGCTGATAAAGGAGTTTATACAAAGGGTCATTGATTCACACTTAGTACAAGATTCTCTCACCTGTAATCCAAGCAATTTGAAGTTAGGCAAGAGGATTGCAAATTTGAGGCCAGACTAGGCAACTTAGTGAGATCTTGTTTCAAAATAAATAAAAAGGGCTGGGGAGGTAGCTCAGGGGTGAAACACCCCTGGGTTCTATCTCCAGTACTGAAGGGGGAATTTTTTTCTCTTTTATTTGGTTAAATTTCTGAACATTAGTAAATTAAAAGCACCTCTATCCCTGACACTGTCAAGAAATACCTTTGACTCAACATCCCAATGTGAAGATGAGCTTAACATCTCTTGGACATTATTGGATTCTGGAGACAATATAAAATTTGTTTAAGGGGCTGTTGATATAGCTCAGTAGGAAAGTGCTAATACATGTGAGGCCCTGGGTTCAATCCTGAGTACACCCCAAAAGTTTTTTTTTTTTTTTTTTGCTTAAGGCCATTTGTGCTGTTATTTACAAATCAGTCCACTTTTAATGTCCGGCCCCGCAAGGCTCTAGAATCTTCCAGAATCTGGATTGCAATATTGTCTGATAGAACCTGTTCTGCCTGGGAGACTTGGAATAAAGAATTCTCTGGTGTCGGGTGCACATCTGGATAATAATATTAGATATTAATAATAATAATATTAGATAATAAATTATCTAATAATTTTTCTAATCTACACCTCTAGGGACATTATTGTACAGGCTTAAGGAACTTATTCTCATGCTTCATGGAAACTGAACCATGAGTTGCTCTAAGCTCTTTTATTGTTCCTGTTCTTTAAATAAAAACCTTTCTTATATTCTAAACGGACAGCCATCCATGTGGAGGAAGTCCTTCAACCACATATACTCTCTTCTCTGGCCCTTGGACTTCTCCCATGGCAGGAGCTAGAGATGGGGTCTTCACAATACAAACTTCTAAGTTCAGTGCATTATGCCTCACGTCAAGTGAGAGCACATGAAGTCAGCTGGATGAAGAGTTAAATTAGATAGATGCCTACCTGGGGTGTGTGAGATTAAAGAGATGTGGCTTAGAAATGCAGATCTGACAGTGTTCAGCTCCTCTATGAATGGGTTTTCTATAAGCAATGGGTGTAACATGTCAGAATTCCCAGACTATTCCAAGCCCAAGGTTTTGCTATTAAGCATGTAGGGAAGCCTGGATCTACCCCCTCCCCCAATAAAATATCCCTGCCGTGTCATGTAATATGCAACTGTCTGATAGAACCTGTTCTGCCTGGGAGACTTGGAATAAAGAATTCTCTGGTGTCGGGTGCACATCTGGATTCTAGCAACTCATGAGCCTAAAGCAGGAAGATTGCAAATTCAAGGCCAGCCTGGGCAACAGCTTGATCCTGTCTCAAAAAGGGTTGGGGATGTAGCCTAGTAGTAGAAACCCCTTGAGTTAAATTCCTAGTACCAATAAATAAATAAATATATTAAAAATAAATTTAAAATTCCAGGAGTCAACTGAAAAGAGAGAAGAATCCTGGGAATCATCCATATCTGAGAATACTGAGAGAGTTAAGTAATCTGCTAAGCTGAGAAGATGTAGTACGATACCAGTCAACAAGTTCCTGAAAAATCCGAGAAAACTGAAATTCGACAGAATTTGGTATTTGGACACCAGATCCCTGATTAAAATTTAAAAAGAGTTTCAGAGCCGTGGTAGAGTCAAATGACTGATTACATATCACAGGTAGAGAAAGACACACTCTTTCCTGAAGTCTCTTAGTCTACAGGATGTATTTAACATGGAACATTTGTTTGTTTTGAAGGCAGGGTCATGGGAAACATAAAGTGGCTCTCAATTTCATTTTAGAGATATTACATATAGTTCCTGCACCACATCACAAATCAAGAAAAGGATCAGCCCTCAAGAAGTACTACCTGGCACTATTTTAAATAATTGGTGTCTATTAACTCACTAATCTTCATAGCATTAGTACTGTAACTTTTTTTTTGGTGATGCTAGGGATTAAACCCAGTATTTTGCACATGCTAGGCAAGTGCTTACTACTAAGTCACATCCCCTGTTATGGTGTGAACTGATAAATTCAATCAAGAAGAGTGTAAGTTATAGGGTACAGATTAGTAAAAAATTAGATTGTAGATATAAGATTTTGATAAGTGAAATAAGACAATTCTAAAGCAAGAACAGTCAGACAGGCCTAAGACCCATTTTGCTGCCTTCTATAAAAAACTGTTATAAGAGTGGTTTCTGAGAAACTGAAATGAAAGCTGTTTTCTTATAAAAATTGTTTTCCTGTACTTTGTACCCCACAAATTGTACCCTACACAGGGTATAGCGGTGGTCGTGGCAAGCTACAACCTGGGTTTGAATGCCCTTGTGGGTCTACTTGACTTTGAAGTAGATTCTCGCCTGCCGACCCCCACCCAAATTCAGGATACAACTTTCTAGCACCAGCTTGAACCCAGGATTGTGGTCAACTGAACTATAAAGCTAATGCTTTTTTAGCTTCTGTTTATCACTTGCTTGCTGACTGGAAAATTCCAGTCCTGCCTAGAGCCCACAGGTCCCACTTATTAATATTTTAATTTCTGTGATTGGCTAGTTTACATGCCGATAAGGAAGTCACTGAGTTGTGGGTTTTGTGCTTATATTCTCCTTGGATGTACCAGGAAGCTGCTGTCCTCCCACAGAGCTTGAATCTCTATAGGTGGGTGACAGTCTCTGGCCAGGTAAGTAAAGCTTGCTTTTGATTTAAAGCTTGAATTTAGAGTGCTTTTTGGATTGGCTCCCCATAATACCCCAGGTCTTATAGCCAGGCCTGAACTCAATCTGGTTCTAAGTATTTATACCAGTTGATCTAGTTAAAGATCTTAAATTATTATTATTATTTTTGGTACCAGCGGTTGAACTCGGGGGCACTCGACCACTGAGCAATATCCCAGCCCTGTTTTGTATTTTATTTAGAGAAAGGGTTTCACGGAGTTGCTTAGCGCCTCACTTTTGTTGAGGTTGGCTTTGAACTCACAAACTCTTGCCTCAGCCTCCTGAGCCGCTGAGATTACAGACATGTGTCACCATGCTCAGCTTCAATTATTATTTTTGTTGGTGGTGGCAGTATTGGAGATTGAATCCAAGGGCACTTTACCACTGAGCTACATCCCTAGTCTTTTTTTAAAATTATTTTTATTTTGAGACAGGGTCTTACTAAGCCACCTAGTTTGGCACTGAATATACACAATCCTTCTGCTCAGCCTCCTGAGTTGCTGGAATTACCTGTGTGCACCACTACACCTGGTGAAAGATTCCTATTCTTTGCCTCTGTAGGAATCCTCTCCCCTAAGTTTCAGAATTTCCAACTTTATGCTGAATTTTTCTGCTGGGATTTCCCTGCAGTGGCTCCAATATCCCAATATGGCCTATATTTGACTTTGCTTTCTCCCCACACCTACTCTTTTAGTGTTTCCTACCTCAGGAGAGGTCCAGCTACCCCAAGGTCCATACCATGTTCACACAGCCCCTCTCCATGCCTTCACCCTTCATAATCAACTCCTATATCTTCAAGTCTGTGTGATACATTTGTATCATTTATTTCATTTTATTTTTCATTTGCATCATTTTAGATCAGGTACACGTAATTTTTCATCTGCACTACTGCAGCAGCCTCCCATTTGGCCTCCCAACATCCTTCTCCAACTCTTAGGATAGATGTCAAAGAAAGCCTCAAGAGAAGACACTCTCTAGGTTTGTGAAGAAAACCCTATGGTCTTGGTGGAGTCCTTTTCTGCCATGCATCTCCCACCACACACAAGCACCTTCTGTAATACTCAATATTCTTCGATGGAGACATACACATGGCTTTTGGCTGTTTCATTTGGGATCTTTGGTGGTTAATTGTATTAACCAGCTTCATATGATTATAACAAAATACCTGAGGCAATTAATGTAAGCATATTTAGCATATGGTTCTTCAAGTTCCATTCCAAGATTGAGTAGCATTGTTATTTTGGGCCTCAGGAGAGGTGCTAGATAACAATGGTGGGGAGCATGTGTTGGAGAAAACTTCTCACATGATGAGCTAGGAAGCAGAAAAGACTCAGAGGAAGAGCCTGCGGTTCCATTTTCCCTTCCAAGGGCATAAATGTTCTTAAATATTCATAGAATCCTTGGGGGACAGTCATGCAAACCAAATTAATATTTTTCTTCTTTTCCCATTTTTAGTTTCTTCAGACTAGGATCCAGAGAACTCAATCACTAAACAACTTTCACAGAATTCTTCCTTGCCCTAAGGTTATGCTAATTTTCCGAGTGTCTAGGTAATTTGATTGCTCTCCAAAATAACACAGGGGAATGGTAGAAGTTTCTTTTTTTTTTTTTTTAAAGAGAGAGGGAGAGAATTTCAATATTTATTTTTTAGTTATCGGCGGACACAACATCTTTGTTTGTATGTGGTACTAGAATCGAACCCGGGCCGCACGCATGCCCGGAAAGCGCGCTACCGCTTGAGCCACATCCCCAGCCCAATGGTAGATTTTACCTGTGTCTTATAGTTTGGTTATGAGCTAGCTGACCCTCAAAATCTGTGTTAATTCAGCAATGTTGGGAGGTGAATTTATTGGATTGTGACAGCTGGACCTAATCAGTCCATTCTCCTTTGAGTGGACTAACAGGGTGGTAACTAAGCAGGCAGGACATAGCTGGAGAAGGTGGGTCACTGGGGGGTGTGCCCTGGAAGGGTGCCTTCTTGCAGTCCCTTTCCTCTTTCTGCATCCAGTGCTCCTCGACCACACCCTTTTGCCATAATATTCTGCCTCACCTTGAGCCCAGAGCAATGGGGTCAACCCACCAAGGACTAAACTTCTGAAAGTGAGACAAAAGGAACTTTCCTTCCTCTTAATTGTTCTTGTGGAGCATTTTGGTGATAGCAATGAAAAGCTAACACACCATGATTGAAACTTTTTCAAAGATTTTGACATTTGTTTACTTGCTTTAGGACTCTGGGAGACTGAATGTGAAGGGTTATGAGGACATTGGAGAAAGGTGTGACAAGAAAAGTGGTTACCACCTGTGTGCCAACACCATGTTCAAAGAGCTAGCAGGGTTTGAACTATGAACCAGGAATATATACTGTCTTGTTTTTCTTTTTTAAGAGAATTTTTAATATTTATTTTTCAGTTTTTGGTAGACACAACATCTTTATTTTATTTTTATGTGGTGCTGAGGATCGAACCCAGCGCCCCGCACATTCCAAGTGAGCGCTTTAACTGCTTGAGCCACATCCCCAGTCCCATCTTTTTCTTTCTTTAAGGTCAGATCTTGCTGTGTTGCTCAGGTTAGCCTCAGACTTCTGAGCTTAAGTAATCTTTCTGCCTCAGCCTCCTGAGTAGCTGGGACTACAGGTGTGTGCCACCACATCTTGAGTGAAGCGTCATTAAGGTAATGTATAAACCTTAATTAAACTGATTTTAGGAAATCTTGTGCTTTTCCCCTTAAAATGACTATTCTGAATTTTCTGTGAAAGAGATCACACATAGCCATCACCATAATTTTCTGGTGTTTTGTCCCTTCAGTGAGGTAATAGTTCCCAGAAACTTTTTTTTTTCCCTCAGAATTGAATTTTTTTTTTAAACTTTTTTCCACATATTTTATTGGTGTATTATAGTTGCATGTAATTGTGGGATTTATTGTTTCATATCTGTACATGCACACAATATAACAATATACTTTAGCCAATATCATTCCCCAGTATTTCCCCTGCCCCTTTCCCTTCTTTCCTCCCTACCCCTGGTTCTTTTCCTCGATTCTACTGATCTCTCTTAAATTTTCATGATATCACAGAAATTGCTAGATCCTTACTGGCACACAATGTTATTCAGGGTTTGAAGAACCAGGTAGTTATTCCAATCTTCAGCGTGACTTTCTTTTAATCTGTCCTTCCGTAAAATCTAAGCCGGCTGTTTAATGTTCTCTGAGCCCGTGATCATTGTTACTATTGAGCACTAGATGGTGCTCTAAATCCACGTTTATGCAGGGCACACAGGTGCTGGCCTGTAATTCCAGGGATTCCAAAGGATGAAGCAGGAGGATTGCAAGTTTCAGGCTAGCCTCAGCAGTTCAGCGAGAACTTGTCTCAAAACAAAAAATTTAAAAAGGGCCGTGGATATAGTTAAGTGGTAAAGTGCCTCTGGGTTCAATCCCCAGTACCAAAAATAAAAAATTTCCAGATTTGCCATGATACTACAATTGGTATATTGCAACCATTTTAGTGTTAGTGGGAGTCCCAAGTCAAAATTTACCTTGAGGCTGGAGAAATAGCTCAGTTGATAGAGTGCTTGCCTTGCAGGTATAGGAGTTCAATTCCCATCAACACACACACAGTCGCCTTGAATCTGCAGTGTTATTATTCAGGATGCATTTGAGGAGTGTCTGGAGAGGGTAGTCCATCTCCACTGGGTCCATGTGCCTCCAGGATGGACCCTGATGCCTTGTCTACAGTCACTGGCCTACAGTCTGGTACTATGGAATTCTGACCAGCACTGGGCCTCAATGGCATATACTGTTTGGGACCCACAGCCATATCTGTGTCCACATTCTTGTTCTTCCCCTATGTGGACAATCACTGTGTTGTGCCAATTGGGTGGGAGGAGAGAGGAGAAAGGATATGGGCAGTCCCTTTGCCACCACAGCCACTGCAATGCTAGATCATACCCAGAAACCTGAAGCTACAGAGACCAAGGCCCATGATGCTATGATCTGCTTGCTACTGTCATCTCCTATGGCCTGAGACCACTGCAGCCAGGAGGGGTGATGTTAGGCTGGAACATAAGTACATTTTACTGGGGCTGTAGTCTCTGCAAGGTGTTGCGCTCGATCCAGAGACCAAGTTTGTGTGCTAGCCTGGGGAAGGGACCAATGAGTTCTGCCCAGTGTTGAGTTTCAATGGCCCAGCACTGAGTACCAAGGAAAAGTCCTCCACTCACATACCTCTTATCAGTAGATAAAGTCTTTCTCCATGCTGTGCCTGATGTGGATGTTGGAAGCCATTCCTTGATCACCAAGGCTGATGCTGAGGACACCATACAGGTCCATCATGTGGCCAGCAGTGCTACAGTCTGAAATACAAGTCTGGCTCCCTGAAATCAAGATTTTTACCTGGCTCTGGGGAGGCTCTAGAGGCTTTGTCTATAGGTACTGGACCAAGGGTCATGGCACTCTGCCCATCACTGGGCTTTACTATGAGGGGCTTGATACTGAGCTCTCAGTCTAAGGCCTGTGGTGTTTTTTTTTGGGGGGGGGCGGGGTAGGTAGGGGATAGTGGGATTGAACCCAGGAGAGCCACATCCAAAGTCCTTTTTATATTTTATTTAGAGATAGCTACATTGCTGGGGCTAGCTTTGAACTCATGATCCTCCTGCCTGCTTCCTGAGCCACTGGGATTATAGGTGTGCCTACCAGCTAAGGCCTGTGTTTAATTGCCCCTCCCTTGTCCAAGTCAAAGGGGTCTTTCTGCACACTGCAATGTGTCAAATTGGGGCATGGGTGACTCAAGCAATTATTTTTCTTTCTTCACTGTGTTATCCTTTCAGTGCTGAAAGGATCAGACCTAGGGTTTCCTGGGCAGGTACTCTACCACCGAGCTACACCCCAGTCCCAAATATTTCTATTTGATCCTTTTTGTAGTGCTGGGGCTCAAACACATGCTAGCAAACATTCTATCACTTAAGCTATACTTTAGCCCAAATATTCCTATTTTTTTTTCTTTTTGTAGTACTACGGGTTGAGCCACTGGCTACATTCCCAACCCCTATTTTTTGTCCAGGGTCTCATTAAGTTGCCCGGGCTGATCTTGAACTTGAGATCCTCCTGCCTAGCCTCCCTTGTTGTAGTGATGTGCCACCACTTTAGCAAATTTTAAGAGATAATCTTTCATCATAATGGGATGAAATTAGCAATTAGTAACAAAAAGAATTCTACAAATTTCCAAATTCTGGAGAGAAAACACAGCTCTGCCCCAGTACTGCAACAAAACAAAAAATAAAACATTTTTTGTTGAGACACAGTCTCATTGTATTGCTCAGGCTGTCCTCTAGCTCTAGGGCTTAAGTGATCCTCCTGTCTCAGCCTCATAAGCAGCTGGGCCTATAAGCACACCCCAGACCTAGCTCTTGGTGGAGCACACCTACAATTCCAGACTTAGGAGGCTGAAGCAGGAGGATCCAAAGCTTGAGGCCAGCCTGGGCAATTTAGTGAGACCCGATATCAAAATTAGAAAGGACTAGGTATGAAGTTCAGGGGTAGAGTGCCCCTGAGTTCCATCCCCAGTATCACATACATAGTCCCCGACGTGGGTGCACACCAGACATGGTGGTACAAGCCTGTAATCCAAGCTACACAGAAAGTTGAGACAGGAGGATTTCAAATTGGAGGCCAGCCTGGGCAATTTAGCTTTCTCAAAATAAATTTGGGTTTGGGATATAGCTCAGTGGTAGAGCACTTGCCTAATATATGAGAGGCCCTGGATTCAAACCCCAGTACTGCAGAAACCGAAAGCCAGGAGTGTGGTGTACCTCTGTAATCCCAACTAGCTGGTAGGATGAGGATTGGGAATTTGAGACCAGCCTGGGCAATTTAGGGAGCCCTTGTCTGAAGATAAACTGGGTTGGGATGTAGCCCAGCAGTTGAGTGTGCCTAGGTTCAATCCCTAGTATGGCTGCAGAGTGAATATTCAGGGATAAATCTGACAAAAAGATGTGCTTTCGAACGCCACTGGCTTGGGAGGCTGAGGTAAGAGGATCAAAGCCAGCCTCAGCAACTTAGCAAGACCCTGTTTCTAAATAAAATACTTTTAAAAAGCTTGTGATCCTGGCACCAAAACAGGCTGGTAGACCAATGGTACAGAATAGAGGACACAGAGACCAATCCACAAAATTACAACTACCTTATATTAGACAAAGGTGCTGAAAACATGCAATGGGGAAAGGATAGAATCTTCAACAAATGGTGCTGGGAGAACTGGAAATCTATATGCAACAAAATGAAATTGAATCCCTATCTCTCACCATGCACAAGTCAACTCAAAATGGATCAAGGAGCTAGGAATCATACCCAGAGACTCTGGGTCTAATAGAAGATAAAGTTGGCCCTAATCTTCATCACGTGGGGGCTGACCCCAAATTTCTTAATAAGTCACCTATAGCACAACAGTTAAAACCAAGAATCAACAAATGGGAGGAATTCAAACTAAAAAGTTTTTTTCTCAGCAAGAGAAATAATATGTGAGGTGAATAGGGAGCCTACATCCTGGGAACAAATTTTTACCCTCAAACATCAGATAGAGCTCTAATCTCTAGAGTATACAAACAACTCAAAAAGTTAAACAACAAAAAAGCAAATAACCCAATCAACAAATAGGTCAAGGACTTGAACAGAAACTTCTCAGAAGAGGATATACAATCAATCAACAAATACATGAAAAAATGCTCACCATCTCTAGCAATCAGAGAAATGCAAATTAAAACTACTCTAAAATACCATCTCACTCCAATAAGAATGGCAGCCATTATGAAGTCAAACAATAAGTGCTGGCGAGGATGGGGGGTGGGGGAAAGGTACACTCATACATTGCTGGTGGGACTGCAAATTGGTGCAGTCAATTTGGAAAGCACTATGGAGATTCCTTGGAAAGCTGGGAATGGAACCACCATTTGACCCAGCTATCCCCCTTCTCGGACTATACCCAAAAGACCTAAAAAGAGCATACTACAGGGACACAGCCACATCAATGTTTATAGCAGCACAATTCACAATAGCTAGAATGTGGAACCAACCTAGATGCCCTTGAATAGATGAATAGGAAAACCTCATCGTTAATACAGAATACATATATGATGTTGTGATGTGAAAAAGAAAAAAAAGTGTGTCACATTAGATTGGATAGAGAGAAATGATGGGAGAGGAGGGGAGAGGTAGGGGGCATAGGAAGGGCAGCAGAATAGAATAGACATTGAGATTGATGTATGTACATCCCATGTATGTATTATAAGTCAAAATACATTCTGCTGCCATGTATGACTACAAAAAAAAAAAAAAAGCTTGTGATCCCAGCAGCTCAGGAGGTTAGCTTCAGCAACACAGGTAGTAAAACCTGGCCTCAAAAAAAAAAAAAAAAAAAAAAAAAGATGTGAAGGACCCCTGGGTTCCATCCCCAGCACTGCAAGCTATCAAGACTAAAAACATGACTCAAAAATATAGGGGATGGGGCTGGGGATGTGGCTCAAGTGGTAGCGCGCCCGTCTGGCATGCGTGCGGCCCGGGTTCGATCCTCAGCACCACATACAAAGATGTTGTGTCTGCCAAAAACTAAGAAATAAAATATTAAAAAAAAATATATATAGGGGTAAACAGATAAAAGTTAAAAATGGTGACCTTTACAGAGCAGGTATGGTCCATACATGGTTATGTTTGCATTTAATAAAGGCTTTGTTTTTCTTATAGGGAAAATATGTAGGCAAATACCAGAAAAAAAAATCTAACTTTTATTAACAATCATTGAAGTAATACTTTCCAAAGTAATACATTTTTTCCCAAATATTTTATCTAAGAATTTCTTAAGCATTTCCTAATTAGACCCCATAGTATGCCTATAAATCAGGAACTACATTTTTATGAACTTGCTTAAAATTTTATATGAAATAATAGTCACTGTTTTTTATAGTAAAAACATTTTTTTAAAAAGCAACTGTCAACAAGATTCACTGGCTCAGTTATATCCACTAACTGAAAGAAAAAGAAATCTTCGAATACATCACCAATCAGAATCTATTACTGTACAGATTTTAAGAGGTTTTGAGTCAGTTCCAGTGCAGAAATAAGGCCAAAGCTTTTCTGTAAAATCATCGTCAAAAGTATAGAGAAGAGCTCTATCATCCATATTATAAAAGGAAACCTCACCCATTTCGGAGTCTAAAAAAACACCAATCTTACTAGGTGTTACTTTTGGGAGAATACTAATTTCCTCAGAACCCAATGCTACATAATTAGTCTGACTACAATGCCCAATTCCCCATAATCCATCCTGTACTACAACTGTTTGTCTTTGAATCTTCCTTCTTCTATAAAGAGTCTGTTTACAGACACCCACAATCCACTCAGGCTTGTCTTTCACTTCTACCTGCCAGTACTGTCTGCCAGAATGAAATCCCTCAGAACCTAGAACAGCCGGGCAGAGATAAAATCTTCTGGAATGATCAGGTCTTATTTTCATACTTCCATATTGCACACTTTTTCTGTCTTCAGAGATAATAAGGTTCCGATGGGCTGTTTCAGGATCTAGAACTATATCTACGTGAAATTGTTTGATAATTCTACTTAGGCCAGAATACTGTGGAGGAAGCTGGTAAACATAATCTTTTAATTTGAATAAAAAAGTTTCAGGGCATTTTGAGGTTTCATATCTGTGGTAGATACTCTTAACATTTTCCAGTAATTTCATTTCTGATTTTACATATTTGCTCTCTATCTCCTTCAACAGATATTTTAATGAGGAGGCATGATCTGAAAGCTGTGTCAAGTTTTCCTGCAGTTTCTCTGAAATATCCATCTCTTCATCTTGTAGTTGCCTAAGAGCACTCTCATGCTCATTTTGGAGAAACAATACAATTTGTTCAAATTCAGATTTGAGTTCTTCTTTTCTGTGTTCTGCCTTTTTCTTCACTTCCAGGGATTTTCTACTTTGCATACTAATCGTTTTTTCAATTTGTTCCACTCTCTCCTTCCATGGGTCAATGTAGCACTCCAATTTTTTCCTGTGATAGAGGGCAGCCTTCTTTACCGGCCAAATAGTATGATGCTGGTGATCAATGGAGAAACGGCACTGCGGACATAAAACCTCTAGGTCTTTCTGACAGAAAAAAGTCAGAGCTTGTTTGTGCTTCTCACATATAAACTTTCCTTCCTGTCTTTTTCTCTTGCTTCTTCGTAATGGGAGTAGCTTAGCAATTTCAGTCAAGTTACTCAGCTGGTAATTGTTCCTGAACTTCCTTTCTGGACAGTGAAAGTGGCAAAAAGGGCAGGGAAAACTATTCTTTAGATCCTTCCAGGACAGACTGATGCAGGACAGGCAGAAGTTATGCCCACAATGGATCGTCACTGGGTTTTTCAAGTGCTTCAGACAGATGGGACAGTTAGCCTCCTTGTGGAGGTCTGCCAGGACAGTTGTAAACTCCATAAGCCTTGGATAAACAAAGGTGGTGGACAAAGTAATATTTCCTTCAGGAGGGCCTGGCTCTATAGGGCTCAAGACCTGGTAAGCAGTAGAAATCTTCCCTTAGAATTTCAAAACTGACTAGTTTTTTGGTTCTATTGGCTCAGCTCGCTGATGGCAGCCTTTAAAAACCTGTTTAGCCTTCTGTGACTTACCCCCCAGAATCTACTACCAATATGCTCCTGAGCCTACAACCTATTGCACATTAGGACATATTAGCTGGGTGGCTGCTCTTTCCACTCAATGATCTGAAGTCAAGCTTAAGACTTTTCTTGCTCAAAAGAAGTAACCTTGGTTCACAATGAGGAATCCTTCCTATGGGTGAGAAAAGATGCTTAAATTAAAAATTTGTTCTATAATCATCAATGCATTAAAACATTCACATGGAATAAGCCAATTCCAAAAAACCAAAGGCCAAATGTTCTCTCTGATATGCAGATGCTGACTCACAATAGGCAGCAGGGAGGGAGGAGTGAAGGGAATAGGCAAAACAGTAGAATGAATCAAGACATCACTTTCCTATGTTCATATATGAAATACTCGATCAGTGTACTCCACATCATGTACAGCCACAAAAAGGGCAAATTATACACCATGTATATGTCAAAATACATTCTACTGTCAGTGTAACTAAAAAGAACAACAACAACAACAACAAAAAATCCCATTCACATGGGAATCATAAATTAATGCAAAAATTATGGGGTGGAAATTCTTGGAAATATAGGGTATTCACTTTGCAAATTCACCCCACATACTACTTATTAAAAGTAATAAGCCACATCCCCACAACAAAAAATTCAGGACAAACCTTAGATGTTTTCTGATACACCACACACACTGCCTATATAATATTCTTGCCCAAGATATTTAGCCTCATCTAATTATGAGCAAATTAGTCTAATTCCGATTGCGGAGCATTCTATAAGACAACTAGTATGTATTCTTAAAAAAAATGACAATGGCACGAAAAGAAACAAAGTTCTACACTTAAGAAGACTAGAGAAACAGCCCAGTCTGGAGCAGTGGCACAGGCCTGTAATCCCAGGGATGCAGGAAGCTAAAACATAAAGATTAAAAGTTCAAGGCCCGTCTCAGCAACAGTCTCAAAAATAAACTAATAAAAGGGCTAGGATATAGCTGCATGGAAAAGTGCCTTTGGGTTCAATTCTTGGTACTAGTAAAATAAAATAAAATAGGGGTAGGGATGTAGTTCAGTGGTGAGGCACCCCTGGGGTCAATCCCCAGTACAGAGAAAATTTTTTTTTAAAAATTTAATTTAAAAAGAATTGGGAATATAACTTGCTGGTAAAGTACCCCTAGGTTCAATCTTTGATACTAAGGAAAAAAAAAAAAAAGACAAATAAGGGTACCATCTAGATGGCTGCAACTCCCTTTCATAAAGTTCAACAACAAAAAGAGGTCAATGCAGTGGCACTTACCTATCATTCCAGCATCTTGGGAGGCTGAGGCAGGAGAATCACAAGTTCAAGGGCAGCGTCAACAACTTAGCAAGACCCTATCTCTTTTTTTTTTTTTTTTAAAGAGAGAGTGAGAGAGAGAGAGAGAGAGAAAGAGAGAATTTTAATATTTATTTTTTAGTTTTCGGCAGACACAACATCTTTGTTTTGTATGTGGTGCTGAGGATTCGAACCCGGGCTGCATGTATGCCAGGCGAGCACGCTACCGCTTGAGCCACATCCCCAGCCCAAGACCCTATCTCAAAATAAAATAAATAAATAAATAAAAAGAACTGGGAATGTAGCTCAGAGGGCCCCTGGGTTCAATTCCTAGTACCACAAATAAATAAATAAATAGAGAGACGAAGAGAGAGAACAAATGTGGAAAAAAGTTAACAATTGGTGAATCAAAGCAAAAATATCCTGAGGTTTACTGCATATACTTTCAACTTTTCTATAGGTTTGAATTTTTCAGATATCATTTTCAAATAAAAATCCAAGGCAGAAAATTCCCTGGCTTGTTTCTAACAAACTCCAAACTCAAATTTAAGAAAAATTAAATTCCTCCAAAAAGATTAAGAAAACAACAAAAACTAAATTAGGAAAAAAAAAAAAAAATCTTCCATCAAGTTTGCAAACTACCTCACCATCACACACAAGTCTCCCCCTTCCTGAACACACTACCAGACACTTTCTCAGCTTTTTCTATTCTTCTCCCCTTCCTTATAACTTTCCTTATTATAGTAAGAGTAATAACATGGACATGGTTGTGACATGTGAGGTTGGTTTTGTTTTGCTTCTCAAGTAAATTGTTTTTATTATACACACTTTCTCTTTATATCAGCAGAATTTAAAAAAATGCCACGGGACTAGAAAGTTTCCATTTATAAATTATTTCCAAACTTATGATCTGACTCAGTGTCTCAGACCTGCACAAGCAAGAGCTATCACAGCAAAAGGCTATATAAGGTCTAATATTAAGAGAACACTAAGGGCTAAGCATGTGGCTGGGTGCTTATCTAGCATGCTGAAGGCCCTGGGTTCAATCCTTAGTATTGAAAAAAACAAACAAAAACAAAAACAAAACCCCACAGGACATGTTTGAATCCTGGCTCACTTACTTACCTATCTTCAGGAAAATCTATGTATCTTTTTTGAATCTTCTTTCTTTAAACTGTAAAATAAAAATTATAACACTTTGTTATTAAAATATAATGTAAATGGTAGCTAATATATGACCATCATTCTTGGCCAATGAAGCCTTCATTTGGCATATAATGCAATTTGGATTCAATTAAGGTCCACCCAAGTTCTAGATTTGCCCATTGCTTCTCCCCCTTCCCACAAAGCACTTCACCACTTAGTCATATTCCAGGCTCAAGCCTGCACTTTATTTTTTAAATAACCACTGAACCACATCCCCAGCTCTTTTTAACTTAAAAAAAAAAAAAAAAAAAAATTTTTTTTTTTTTTTGTTTTGATACCAGGGATTGAACCCAAGGATGCTTAACCACTGAACCATATCCCCAGCCCTTTTTACTTTTTTTTGGAGACAGGGTCTCGCTAGGTTGCTTACAGCTTCACTAAATTACTGAGGCTGGCTTGGAACCTGAAATACTCCTGCCTCAGCTGCTATTAGAGGCATGGGCCACCATGCCTGGCTTTAATGTTTGTTTTGAGATAGGGTCTCAATTGCTTAGGACTTCACCAAATTGCTGAAGCCAGCTTTGACTTTCAATCCTCCTGCCTCTGCCTCTCAGGATCACAGGTGTGAGCCATCATGCTGGGTTCAACCCTTCACTTGTAAAACTGATTAAATCTGCCAGGCTGGTGGCAAATGCCTATAATGCCCAGCAATTTGGAGGCTAGGGGAAGAGGACTGCAAATTTGAGGGCAGCCACAATAATTTAGCAAGATCTTATCTGAAAATAAAAGGGACTGGGGGGAGGGGGCAAATAAAACTTAGTAGTAAAGTATCTAAAGCATCCCTGAGTTTAGTCTTCAGTACCCTAATAAACCCATTAAATCCTTCCTGCTGATAACTCCCCTAATCAGGACAAAGTTTCCTTCCCTTAGCCTATCATTCAGAAACCTTCATATTTCATTATCTTCATTTCGGTGTTTCAATCCCCACTACCAAAATAGAATCTTGCTCATTGTCACATAGAGAACACGTGGAAAACGTATAAAATCAGAATACAATACTTTAAAGAAAGTATGTACAGAAAAGGAACTCTGGCATAGTGCAAAGGATATAAAACACACTCACTCCCAGTATTAGTGTGTCACCCTTTCCTAGAACACACACACAAATCAGCCTTTCCTCCTTTTTAATGTCATGAAGTGAACAGAAAACGGAACCGGTCTGTAGGCACTATCACCATTCTAATTCCTGGATACACAATGGTGCCTCCAATCAATTCCTAACTATGTAGCAGAATCAATCTTTTCTTTCTCTACTGGGGATTGAACCACTGTGCCACATCCCCAATCCTTTTTATTTTGAGACAGGGTCTCACTAAATTGCAGGCAGCCTCACACTTTCCATCCTCCTGCTTCAGCCTCCCCGAGTGGCTGGGATTCCAGGCCTTGGTCACCACACAACAGCTTGATCTTTGCTACATCCAAAATCCTTCTTTTCTTTTTACTTTGAGACAGACCTCACCAAATTGCCCAGGTTGGCTTCAAATTTGCCATCCTCCTGCCTCAGCCTCCAGAGGTGCAGAGATTACCGGCGTGCACTACCACATCTGGCTACTTTTGCCGTTTATTATCCAGCGGGTCCAAATCCCCACTTGACTATGAAGTTCTTGGTGGTCTATGCCTTTGGCTTAAGTGTTTGACAAATAAATAAAATCTGTGGTGGATTCCCAGTTCTGTTTTAACCACAACTGGCCCTAAACCTGCTCATGTATAAATTTGAAAAGGTCATTCCTACCCGTAAGGCCCTTGCGAGGACTGAAGGATGACTAGAGAGGTGCAGGTGATGGAGGGTGGTGGGTTCTCAAAACGGCGGCTACCACCCCGCTCCCTTACCTCCACGGCCCCAACCCCAAATGCATACAGTCATCCTTTGAAGGTGATCACTTCACTAATTCTCATTCAGTTCAAAAGTCTTCTTGAAAGTTGAATTTCCACGGCCCCCTACCCTCGCTGTTAGCCCACTGATCTGGAACCCGGCTGTCTGTCTGTCTGATTTTTCACAAGACCTTCTCCAGACACGGAGACCCAGTCATACCTAAGCTGCGACCCTGCGGACTGGCTCGTGGTCGCGGCCCACGAAGCCACTGCTCAGACAGGCTTCACCTCAGGGACTGCCTGGCTTCCTTCTGCCAATCCCTCGATTTACCTGGAGCGAACGGCTCCGCAGCTCCGCTGCTCTGGAGAGACCCGTCGTAATCCGGCAGCGCGCAGGGGCGTGTGATGGGAACCCCGAGGACCCCAGAGCAGGGCTTCCAGCTCACTGTTAAACCCGCGCGGTGATTGGCTGTTCCTTACAAAGTGGGCGGGGAATGGGCCTGCGCATGCTCAATGATCCTCTGTGGCGGGGAGCGCGTGAAGAGCTCCTGGGCAGAGCTGGGTGGCTCAGTGAGGATCTCCCGGTTGCCCTCGAGTGACGGTTTCATTCCTGGCACACCCTTTTCAGATTCGTACTCTGATATCTCTGTGTGCAACCTGAGGCCCAAAGGAAGGCTGCAGGCTGGTTTTGAAAGCTTCCGCAGGCCTTCTCTCAGACTTCTCTCAGAGGGTAAGGGAGTGTTGTTGAGCAGAGAAGCTGCTTCAGTAGCCTGGAGCAAGGTCACCTGGATGGTACCCAGAAAATCCAGGAGGAACCAGTCCCTTTTTGGATTAGTTTGCATCTCAATAGGTGGGTGTGTCTGTCCCCTGACGTTAGCCGGTTCCCACCTATTCCAGTTCGCTCCAGTCTCCCCTAAGGAGGTCATGTTTTTTAGGCCGAATTGAAGAAATGACTGTAAATTTTTGACCTTTCAAGGGTAATAGCCCTCAAGGCTGAAGGAAGAACAGGTGAGGAGCTTGTTGAACTTCAAGGAAAGAGAAGGGCCAAGGGGCAGGGCGTAGAAAATGGCTTTGGGTGGAGGGTGAGGTAGGCAAGAGTCAGTGCGAGGCCTTTGAGACAAAGTTGGGGATTTCATTTCTGTGTGTGGGGGGAAGGCGGTACTGGAGATTGAACCCTGGAGCCATTTATCACTGAGCTTCTTTTATTATGTTTTATTTTGAGATGGGGTCTCTGGACTGAGTTGCCCAGGCTGGCCTTGAACTTGTGACCTTCCCGCCTCAGCCTCTGGAGTATCTGGAATCGCTAGTATCTGCCATCACACCCAGCTTAGTGAAATATTTTAAACATGATGTCACACATCTTTGAAAGGACGACTAGCTATAGTTGAAAGGAAACGTTTTTTTTTTTTTTTTTTGTTACTTTTAAGAGATCCAAGAAGGAGCAGTTACAAGTGTGAACTAGAAAAATCTAAAGATATTGATAAAGTCCTGGTTGCTAGACCTTTTGAAATACTAGTGGTAGCAGTTCATCTCTGTTCTTTCTCTGTGGAATGAGAGAATTGTTTCAACTTAAATATCATAATATGGAAAATAAGTTCCTGTCACAGTATATGGCATAAAAATTACTTAACATAGGAACCCCATCAGTATGGCCCTGAATCTTGAAAGGCTGACCATACTTTGTAGGGTCCCTCGTAATTATACAGGGTGGGGCCAGACTAGCTGATAGATGCTAATTAACCTAAAGAGTTGATTATTATTGATTTGAGTCTTCTTCTGGACCAGTTGTTTTTAGAATTGGCATGAGGAGTTCAGAAGCAATCTGGCATTCATCCTTACTCTTCCACAGAAACTGTTCTCAGTTTATTAGAGTGTGAACTACTTTATCAGCCAAGGAATATGTTTCATACCTGTTACTCCTGAGATGCTTTGTAATCTTTGTCTCTGGTAGTTCCATATGGTTTTTAGCAAGAACACCCAACAGACTTATTATTTGTGTTGTGAAATGTATTTGTATATATATGAGTCCACATTCTCAATGTCTGTAATTCTGTGAAGATAAGGGATGGTGGATAAGACTAGGATCTAGAACCAGACTTCCATGATTTCAAATCTAGGCTCTTTTACCTCCTTGGACCTTTTTCAGGTTATCTTTTTATGCCTGTTTTATTATCTAGAAATAAAATGAAGAGTGGAGCAATAATAATAGTACAGCATATCTCTTGAAATTGTTGAGTATTAAACGAGTTTTCATAAGTTAAAGCATTTTGAACAGTGTCAGACATGGAAAATGATATATAAATATACACCCGTATACATATTATACATATAAAAAGTGTTTTGTTCATATGTAATTATACACATTATCTATAAATTCATCTAAAAATGTCTTTTTTTGTTGTTTTTTTGAGGGCAGAAATTAAATTTAGAGCAAGGCCTGGGAGTATACCTTAGTGGTAGAACACTTGCTTGGTATGTATGAGGTCCCAGGTTAGATCTTTAGCACTAGGAAATAATTAACTAAAATTTAGAGTGAGCAGATTTAAGTGTTTTGCTTTTGTATACTTTGTAAAACTTAAAAAGAAAACTGTGAAATTTGTGTTTTTCTTGTCACTTGCAAGCAATTTTTAAAAGAGAAAGGCTGTTTTTTGTTGTTGTTGTTTGGTACCAGGGAATGAACCCAAGGATACTCAGTCACTGAGCCACATCCTCAGCCCTTTTTTATAATTTTTAAAATTTATTTATTTGGTACTGGGGATTGAATTTAGGAGCACTCGACCACTGAGCCACATCCCCAGCCCTTTTTTGTATTTTATTTAGAGATAGGGTCTCATTGAGTTGCTTAGTGCCTCACTTTTTGCTGATCCTGGCTTTGAATTTTCAATCCTCCTGTCTCAGCCTTTGAGTCCCTGGGATTACATATGTGTGCCACTGCTCCTGGCTTTATATTTTATTTAGACACAGGGTGTCACTAAGTTGCTGAGGCTGGCTTTGAACCCATTATCCTCCTGTCTCAGCCTCAGCCTCCTGAGCTGCTGGGATTACAGGCGTGTCTGATTCATTTTACTATCTTTCCTGTTCCCATTCCCCATCTCTTCATTCCCCTTTGTCTAATCCAGTAAACTTCTGTTCTCCTCTGCCCCCCACTCCTTATTGAGTGTTAGCATCTGCATATTAGTGAGAATATTTGGCCTTTGGTCTTTTGTAATTGCTCCAGTTCTTTTTTATATTTTATTTAGAGACAGGGTCTTGCTAAGTTGCTGAGTCTGGCTTTGACTTGTGATCCTCCTGCCTCAGCCTCCCAAGCCACTGAGACCACCAAGCCCAGCTGTAAGACTGAATAGTTCTTATACTGAGAAAAGATAACAAAGCAGGGTGTGGTGATACACACCTATAATCCTAGCTATGTGGAAAGCTGAGGTAGGGAAATAAGAAATTCAAGGCCAATTTTGGCAATTTGTCTGAAAATACAAAATAGCTTGGTATGGTGGCACATGCCTGTAAGACTTGGGAGACTAAGACAGGAGGATCACAAGTCAAGACCAGTGGCCAGCCTCAGCAACTTAGAGAGACCCTGTCTCAAAATAAGGAGTTGGAAAAAAAAAAAAAAAAGAGTTGGGAAAGTATCCAATGGGTTAAATCTCCAGTACCTCCTCCTCCTCACAAAAAAATAAAGTAAAAGGAGCTGGATGCAGTGGTGCATGTCTGTAATCCAAGAGGCTTGGGAGGCTGAGGCAGGAGGATGCAATTTAGACCCTAAGCAACTTGGCGAGATCCCATCTCAAAATAGAAAATAAAAAGGGCTAGGGAAGTAGTTGAGTGGTAAAGCCTCTCTGGATTTGATCCCTAGTACCCAAATACATAACTAAATAAATAGGACTGGGCCTGGTGATACATGCCTGCAATTCCAGTGTCTTGGGAAGCTGAGGCATAAGGATTTTAAGTTTGAGACCAGCCACAGCAATTTAGCAGACCCCATCTCAAAAAATAAAAAGACCTGGGATGTAGCACCCCTAAATGAATCTCCATAGCCAAAACTAAGTTAATTAAATTAAAGTGGTTGGGGATATAGCTCAGTGGTAGAATACCTCTGGGTTTAATCACCAGTACCCACACCCGGCATGCGTCATGATTGCACACACACACACACACACACACACACACAGCAGACACTCAAGTCGCCAAGTGTTTTATTAAATTATTAGGAGCAGAAATCAATAGCCACTTAATTACATTATTAAGGCTGATTTTAACTGTTCTTCTGTGAATATGAGAATTCATACTTGAAAAATATAGGCTTTATTGAATGAGATGTATTTGAATTGTATAAAGTGTTTTATATGTATAGTATACAAGTGAGTTTGTTTTAAATATAAATATAATTGACAATAGCTTATGTTTCTACTCAAGGTGCACTTGTGGAAAGGAATTATAATTTATCCAGAAAATTATTTAGGAGTTCCCCAATAACATCTAACTTAATGAGATAAACAATTTTTATATAAGTTTAATTTCAGTGCCTTAAGTACCTTTTATTCCAAAAGACATTTTTAAATAAACCTTGACAGGAAGACAAACTCCATGATATTTTGAGATTTTTCTGTTTCAGATTCTTTAACATTAATGCCAAACTGTTATTTTTAGCAAAATAAAGGTTACTAATTTAATATCTTGTCTTACTTTATAATGTTTACAATGTTTACAAGTTTCAAGGTATGATTTTGTAAACTCATCATCTGGAATTAACTTAAACTTTGTGTTACTAAGCTAACAGTCTTTCAATAAATACAAACTAATAACATTTAATCACTTGGGGAATACCTAGTTATTAATTCAGATCTAGATAATAGTTTCCTTTCTGGGTAATCATATTTCTAAATTTTTTTCTGATTTTTTTATTTGTGTATCTATCACAGGTTGAATAGCATCAAAACAAAGCTTATCAGAAATGATAAGCTCACCTATTAGATACAGATTTTGTCATGTTAGGGCATCATTGGCATAACTAATTTTTTTTTTGTATGGGGGATTGAACCCAGGGCACTTAACCACTGAGTCACATTCCCAACCCTTTTTTATTTTGAGACAGGGCCTTGCTAAATTGCTGTGGCTGGCTTTGAACTCACGATTCTCCTGCCTCAGCCTGGTGAGCTGCTGGGATTATAGGCATGTGCCACTGTGCCTGGTTGCATAACTGTTATTTTAATGTTAACTAAGCCAGGCTTTTTAAGGAACTATCTATACAAAATGATCCAGGCCATAAAACAAAACATTCAAGGAAAATAAACAGTGGCTTCTTAAAATTACGTGATGAGAAAAAATTTTTGAGAAATAAACATTTCCCTTTTAAAATAACATGGACTACAATTAGTATTTTATGCTTTCTTCTGGGCTTCTTGTGAATACTGTTCATAAAATAAAAACGTACTATTATAAACACTAAAATTTATCATACAATACAGTGGCAACTAGTAGTTTTTTTCTTAGTCGTTCAGTATAAATAATTAATCAAGAATTTTCTTCATATTCTTCAAAGCCAGTCAATGCACTTGATTTTAAATTTAGCATTTCTTTTTTTTTATTAAAATTTTGTTCTAATTTGTTAACATGATGGCAGAATGCAATCCATTTCATATTACACATATAGAGCACAATTTTTCAAGTCACTGATTGTACACAAAGTATTTTCATACCATTCGTATCTTCATATATGTACTTAGGGTAATAATGTCTAACTCATTTCACCGATTTAGCATTTATTTTAAGAATTAAACATATACAACACACTTTTGGAGATTATAGGAATATAAAAAAATATTTTAAATTCTTGCACTTTTTACCTATAGAGTGTTCTAAGACATTAAAAGATGTTTTTCTTTTTAATCAATGTAAGAATAATTGCAGAAAAAAGATGAGTGATTTTTGTTATGCAGGCAAATGAATAACCAGGAAGAAGGCAGTCCTATGAACTAAAATACCATTCTGGTACTTTCAAACAATTCCTTTTTGTTTTATGAAGTGTAACCAATCCCCCTATTGCCACAGTGAAGTTCTTTTGGGTGATTGAGATCTCTCCTTCACTCTTCTTCTGGTACACCTAAGGAAATGAGCTGCAGAGTTCTATATCTGAAAGACACGAGAGAACATATCATAATAAGATGTATTATCCAGTAAACCAACTTACTCATGCTAATTTTTTTTAATAGACAAAAGAGTTCTAAAACTACCTGTTTTTCAGTGTTTGAAGCACCTTTATATATCCTTATCTTTTGGTATAAATATAGCTCCTATTTCTTTAGAAGCCTGAATTTAAGATATTAAAGAAGTTAGTACAGTACATTATTTTTCACCTAATAATCTTTATTTGCTCAGTTGTCTCCATTAGCAATCTGAACAATTTCTGTTAATATTCTGCGTTTTGCCAGGTGTGATGATATACTCTATAATACCAGTGACTTGGGAGACGGAGTCAAGAGGATTGCAAGTTTAAGGCCAGTTTGAGCAACTTAACTAGAAGCCGCCAGTCTCAAAAAAACAAAAACAAAAAACAAAAACAAGACTTGGCATATGTTTTCTCTCATAAGCGGATGCTGATCCATAGTTGGGAAAGGTAGGGAAGAATGAAGGAAGTTTGGATTATGCAGAGGGGAGTGAGGGGAAGGGTGGGGCTATTGGGATGGGAAGGATAGTAGAATGAGACAGTCATTATTATCCTATATACATGTATGATTACACTACTGGTGTGTCCTGTACCATATACAGTCTGAGGAAGGAGAAGTTGTGCTCCATTTGTGTACAGTGTGTCAGAAAGCATCCTACTGTCATGTATAACTAATTAGAACAAATAAAAAAAAAAAATAGAAGGAAGACCAGTAGAATAAAAAAAGGGGACCAGGGGGAGGGAGGGGAAGGAAAGGGGAGGTACTGGAGTTTGAAACTGATCAAATTATACTGTTTTATTGTGTACACGTAGGATATATTATAACAAATCCCCCCACTGTTATGTATAATTATAATGTGCCAATAAAAAGGAAAAAAAAAAAAAAAAAAGACAAGGCTTGGAATGAGCTGGGTGTTGATGATACATGCCTGCAATTCCAAGTACTCAAAAGACTGAGGCAGGAGGATGGCAAATTTGAGGCCAGCCTAGGCAACTTAGAGAGACCCAGTCTCAAAAATGAAAATAATACAGGGCTAGGGATATGGCTTAGAACAACAACAAATCTCATAAATTTATCATTGGGAGAATGAAGTTTTTTTGGGGGGAGGGATACCATGGATTGAACTCAGGAGCACTCAACCCCTGAGCCACATCGCCAGCCCTATTTTGTATTTAGAGACAGGATCTCATTGAGTTGCTTAGCACCTTGCTTTTGCTGAGACTGGCTTTGAACTCATGATCCTCCTGCCTCAGCCTCCTGACAGTTGAGATTACAGGCCTGTGCCACCCTGCTGGCACTGAAAAGTATTTTAATTAATGCCAGGTAGTCCCCATGAAGAAAATGGGATTTGAAGAGAACATGGGGGAGGGGAAGAGTCTGGACTTGATAAAGTAAGGGAAGGAATTCATAGAAGTCAAAAGGTCTCCAAATACATGTGGTGAAATGTTGGAAAAACAAAACAAAACGAAAACAAGAAGTCTCCAGCATAGAGATAGGAAATCAGTGTGGCTTGGCAGGTAGTATATTAGAAAGTAAAACTGAAAATTGTGTTCAGGTATGATAACAGTAAGTCTTAAATGCTAACATAATAAGAAAAAGTTTCATTTTCTTTCTTTTTTTAAGACATGGTCACTATGTTGCCCAAACTGACCTCCCACTTCCGACTCTCTAGTAGCTGGCACTACAGGTAGGCTCCATTGTGCCTGGCCTTATTTTATTCCTTTCGGGGACATTTATGGAATGTCTACTGTGCTCCAGGCACTTTATTGGATTGCAGATATGAAAATAAATAAAACTCACCCTTCAGGGAATTCACAGTATACAGAGGGCAGGGTAGAGGAGTGGGAGTAGAGTACAGTCAGTTAACACATTACTATGCAGCGGATCAAGCACTGTGACAGAAAGTATGCAAATAATGCTCTGAAAGCAAAAAATGAGCATTTAATAAAATTGGTGGGGTATCAAAATCAAGGGAATTATCCTGTAGGATGAATGATAGTAAAGAAAAGGATAGGCAAAAGTGTAGCTTGAAGAGCAACAAGAGGTGGAGAATGGATTGTTTTTGAAGCAACAATAATAAGAACTCCAGGTACTATTTATTTAGCACTCATTATGTGCCCACATAGTCTTATGATAGACAGGTATATAACTAGTTCCATTCTGCAGATGTAGAAGGGGAAGGAGAGTTGGAGAAGGTCAGTGAATTGCCAGTGTTCACCAGAATGAGCTATGTGGCCAGAGCTTGAATTCAGATGGTATAAACAGTCTTTAGTTTTTGTCCCCTTAGGTAAATGGGAGGGGAAAAGAAAGAGGTGATAGATGAGACTGGAGAGGTACACCTTATAAGTGATGTTTGCCAAATTATGTCAGTTCTCTTTGTTCTGAAAGTCGTGGGGGAAGTTAACAATATTCATCAAGATGTAACATGATTGGATTTACAGTGTATTTTATTTATTTATTTTGTGGTACTGGGGATTGAGCCTAGGGGTGCTCTACCACTGAGCCACACCCCCAGCACCATTCATCAGATATTTCTAGAAAGCTTACTATAGTCAGTGGGCACACAGCTGGGACCAGAGGGAAATCTCTGTTCTCATAGAACTTATCTTGTAATGAAGAGAAGCAAATACTAAACCTAATAACAAAGTAAATATATGTTACATGTGCCAGATGACAATGGGTGTTATGGAGAAAGCAAACCAGGGAATGGGGTATCTTGAGTGAGGCAAAGTATTATCATTTCACAAGAAGAGTTATCAGGGAAGGTCTTCCTGAATATGATAATGGAACAGGAAACAGATGCAAGAAAAAGTCTGAGAGAAGCCATAGTAGAGATTTGCATGTATGCTGTAGACATGGGCCCGAGGTGCCTATAGAGCAGCTAAGACGATTCCAAGGAGGCATTTGGTCACCCATATGGGTCCTAAAAAGAATAGTCATTTGTTCCAGGGAAAAACAAAAGGAAGCATGGTATCATGGAAGCCAAGGAAAATCCGTTCCACCATTTGATCTATAGTGAAGTAACAAATCAGAACTGAACTGTGTTCAGAAGGAAGTCTACAGGAATTTTCTCAGAGTGAAATGCGAGGAAAAGAAAACAGCCTCTATTTCAAGAAATTTGCCTGTGAGAAGATCATGGGCTGGTCACTAGAGAGCACTATGGGGTCACAGATGCTTCATAATCTTTCTTTTCTCCATGAAAAGGAGTTTTTTCCTGTTGTGAGTTGGAAGAGGAGGTTAGAAGTGCTATAAAGAAGCTAGCTGGGGGTGTAGCTCAGTGTGTAACAGTGCTCACCTAGCACATGGGCCCCTGGATTGTTTGAGCCCTAGCTTTGCAAAACAAACAAACAACAACAACAACAAAAAAAAGGGAACTAGAGGTGACCAAATGTTTGAAATATAGCTGGTTGAATATCATAGGTTTTAAAAAAATGAGCAGAAGAGTCCTTCCTAAGTGTCCTGCTAATGTTGGAGATGAAGTGTTTCACTAAAGTGGAAATCTGTGCTGAAGGCAGAGCTGGGCTTCAGGAAGCCCCACAGACAGAATGGGGTGAGAAATGGCAGGACAATAGGATGACTGGAGAAGGAGCTGGGAGGCAGAGCAGAGGTCTGATCAAGGAGGGGAGAATAAGATACAAAATAGAGAACTAGAGACATTTTGAATGGAAAGCAAGTTTGAAAAAAAGTAATTTAAAATGGTGTATTACCATGTACATTTTCAAAGCCATTACGCCTAGGAAGTGAAAATGAACGATAGGCGAGGGCAAGGAACTTTTACTTCTGACTTTATATTCTTTTATACTGTTAGAAATAAACTTTTCTAACATGAACATAACATTACAACTGTTATTAAAAAGCCAAATTGAGAGGTGCTGGGGTTGTGCCTTATCAGTGGAGCGCTCGCCTAGCACATGCGAAGCTCTGGGTTCAATCCTCAGCACCACATAAAAATAGATAAAATAACTTTCTTTCTTTCTTTTTTTTCTTTCTTTTTTTTTTGATGGTCCTGGGGATTGAACCCAGGGCCCTGTGCATACAAGGCAAGCACTCTACCAACTGAGCTATAATCCTAGCTAAAAAATAAATATTAAGAAAAAATAGAGGCTGTGCACTGTGGTGCATGCCTATAATCCCAGAGACTCTGGAGGCTGAGGGAGGAGGATTACAAGTTTGAGGCCAGCCTCAGCAATTTAGCAAGGCTCTAAGTAACTTAGTGAGACTGTCTCAAAATTAAAAATAAAAAGAGCTGAGGACGTAGCTCAATGGTAAAATGTCCCTGGGTTCAATCCCTGGTACCTAAAAAAAAAAAAAAAGAAAGAAAAAAAGAAAGAACTGAATAGAGTATTACTAATAGGGTATGCAGTTATCTAGAGTGCATATTTATAAATAAAGGCATTGATGTAATGAGATAGTACATTGGCAGAGGGAAGATACTCGAATTTTAAGCCCCTATTTTATTTCCCACTCTGTAGTTCCCTCATTAATCTGTGAGTTCCTGTTTCCTGACATCCCTTCTCCTATTCCTTTTCTCCCTTAGAGCTGAAGGTAATGTTAAAACATTTCTTTGAAAAACAAATATCAAGGAAATGCACTGTAAGCAGCATAGTTCTTCTATTTAATTGACTCAGTTATATAAAGTAGGAAATCATGCTGAGGATCACTGAGAAGGACTCCAGGAACCTGCAAAAGGAACAGAGTATGCAGAGCAGGACTGGGATGTAGCTCAGTCTTGTGTGCCTATGGCCCTGGGTTCAATCCCCAGCACCACAAAAGAAAAAAAAAAAAAAAAAAAAAAAAAGACAATATACAGAGTAAAGATAAGTCATTTGATCAAATGAGCTAAAGGTCTAAATCACTCTAATGGGTTAATCTGGAAACTTCCAAAGTCAATTGTTTATCTGTCTTTTTACAGTCTCACTTAACCCTAGCTGAATCAACCACAAGTGATTTTATCTAAAAAATGTAGAAAAAGGGAGAAATGAAAGGGTGGTTTTTGCCTTAGAGTCCACTCACTACTTAGATCCTATTTGTGTCTTTACCTACTTGTCAGAGTGGCTTTTTTTCAAGACATAGAAAGTGAGACAGTATTCAGGACAGTGAGAAGTGTGTTGTCAAATCTGAAGGCAGTACTTTTTAGTTCTGACTAAGACATTGAGGAATTACCTTAATGTTTATCTTCCACTGACTATTATAATAATCACTAGATTCCAACAGGTGACTTTCATACAGTCTTCACAGAACTGTAGCTGGATCTAGGACTAGCCTAAACATTAAAAATGGGTGTGTAACCTGAGCAGTTCTACAAAACTATCAGCTAGCTTTTGTGAAGGATTGTTATTATTAAAAGGTTTATATAGCTTGTATTTAAATTCCCCTTTGGTTTGCAAGTCAAAATTTCCCTTACTTTTTCAAATTTCACTACTCTTATCTTGTTTACTTGTAGCTCAGTTTTTATGGTAGGTTGTGTGAGGTGAAAGCCAAAATAATCTATGGCTAACTAAGGACTTGTGTTTGTATTTTGCAAGGCATCTTTGTATATACAGGAATTCTCTTGCAATTGTGAAATGCCTCCTCTCCTCTTTGTTATTTACAGAGGAGTGCTGGGAAAATCTGGAAGTTCTTCACTCTTTATAAGCCCAGCTTTTCAGTCTCACCTACATAGGTGGAAACACTGCTGGAAACGCTGACGCACACCAAAGGATATTTTAACATAGTAATCCTTTTAAAGCATATTTCTGTCACTGTGAATTGGCTTCTTCTTAGCAACCCCCACTGTATCTTTCTGGATTCTTCCACCCAACCTACTTTACATTTTTTGATAGCAAAGAGTAATTTGTTGCAGATAAGGCATAGATATCTTGGTTTTTTGTCTCAGTCCTCTGATAAATGCTTATCACTTCATTTAATTTCCTACTACAAGGCTTCCACTGGGTATGAAAAGCACATATTCTTTGCACTGAATGAGCAAAGCCATAAAAACTAGAGTTTACAGACCAGTTGAAAAAGCTAATTTAGCAAATGCCTGTGTATGTTAACCAGCTGTAGGATATTTCTATGTATTTTCTTTAGGAAGACATATTTTAAATGAACCAAAGAGCTTAAAATAATTACAATAGGATGTCAAGTTAGTTTTTAGTGTGAAAATGACTTAAACTTGGGCACTGTTTGAAAACTGATGCCAGTAGTATTACTGAAGTGAGGTGGTTAAAATCATTGGCTTTTTAGTGAGTATAAAACAAAAAAGGAGGAGCAAAGTTCTATTCTGAATTTATTCTTAAAGATGCAGTCATCAAGACCAATACTGTTAGTGAGGCTGGAAAGCTGCCATGCCATTAATATTAAGTTGATTTATATGTGAAATTTGGAAGTGTTGAGGCTGGAAATTTGGAAGTGTTGGTATTGTTATAGTGGTGTTCGGTAAATATGCTCTCAAGTACATAGAGGTCTAAATGGAAAATGTGTTTTTCAATGTTTTTAAAAACCCTGAAAGATACTATTTATAATTAAATTCTCCTGATGTCTGATTTTTTAATTATGAAAATTTTCAACCACATACAAGAGCATTGACTATCACTTAGGTTCAACAATATCAGGATTTTTTTTTACTCTAGTCTATCTTCTTCTTTAACTATAAAAGTAATTCCCAAACATCATATCAATTCCCTCTTCCATTCATTAGTACACATTCCTGAAACTTTTATGTCATCATAAGCTATAATTACGTATTACAAAATACAAAAATGCAATTTTTGGAATAGGTAACTACATGCAGTAAAACAATTTTCTATCATAAATACCTTAGGGGAACGGGACTCGGGAATGGAGAGGCATACATCTCCTCTGAAGACAGTTATGTCTGTGCAGTTTTCTTCTCAGGGCCAAATTAGCTAAAGGAAGGAAAAAGAAAGATTAGGAGCCTTTTTAAAAAAATCAATTTGTATAATCTGGAGAATATAAAATTATATTTGCAGTCAAACTGTTCTGTGGTTATTTGCCATTTGTTCATAGATGATTGTAGCATAAATAATCTGATGCATATACACAAAGTAGATTCCTAACAGTGTTAATAGCAAGATCTTAATAGTAATATCCTCCTCCTTTCATGTAATTTCTTCCTAAATATTCTTATATATAGGAACTTAATCACAGGACATTGCCCAGTGTTTTGTATTTTGGAAAAGAAGAAATGGTTTGAATAGCAGTTGCTGCTTTCTGAGTTGCTGACTTGGACTGTTTTTCTTACTTATGTAAAAGGACAGCCTGGGACATCATTTGAAATAACCTCATGCCAATCAAACTTCTAATTAACTAAAAGTCTGAGTTTTTAACGTTATGTACCATTTCTGTTTGACTGAAGAAGTACATTATCAAGTAAATATAATATTTGGATTATCACCTTTCTATTAAAGCTTGGGTTTGCAGTTTTTTTGTGTCAGAAAACTTTAACTTTCTAAATTTTTTACCTACTCGTACTTTAAAATCTAAGTCATTTGGCTTTGAAGTAAAAATACATTCAAATAATATTGTCTACCAAATTCCTGTTGGTTAAATATAACACATTCTTGAAAAAGATGTCAGGTAAATTTAATATTATATGTCTTGATCATGCACATTTTTGGCTCTATAAACACAATACTACAAACTGTGCTTTCTTTGTTTTAGGTGATCTACCTATTATATAACTAGAAATTGCAACTATTGACTCATTTTATGATTTCATCTACATTTTGTCATGCTATGATTTTTACATGTTGTACACTCAGTTAACATTGCTCTCCTCTGTCAGCTCCATGCTCTTTGGATGAAACTGCTCTGAATTTTGCATTCTAATTAAAAGTTGTTGATTTATTAAACTCTTTAATGAATAAACTATGATTTGCATTTCTTTCTATTTGTAAGAACAACCCATCTACAAAAGCTTACATTTAGATTTTCTTTGCATTTAGAAAAATAGTGGTAAAATATTTAGCAATACTTTAACATACAATCGCTTTTTCATATATTCAGATCTATCCTGTCACCAGCAGGATCACATTACTTCAGAAATCCTACACATTTACCCCCAATATTATTGCAAACACGCCCAGGCAACTCTCGACATAAACACAGTTGTACTCAGAACCAGAGACATAAACAGGCATAAAAACAAGTTACTCCATTCAAATGAATGAAAGTCCTACCTGGTCTCTGTCCGTTGATTAGGAGAAGACTCATCACAAAAATTAAAAACACACACAAAAATTGTTGAAATCTCATTTTCCTGCCACGGGCAAGTGGAGTAATAGCTCTTAAAGTAAACCAAACAATCTGTAAATAGTCTGTGCAATATCTGTGTGGCTCTCCTCACATTCTAATGACAAACCTCAGAGGACTGCCAGCTGCATTTTCCAGAAAGGTTAATGATCACATCAGACAAGGTTACTGGTGCGCTGTGCTGTGGTCAGAGGCTCCCTCAGCCTCAAACCCCTCCTCCACTCATCTCCTCCTCCCTGCCCCCTCCCCAGTCACTCCCCTTTATTTCCATAAGCAAATATTGGTGAAATAGACCATTCAAGCATGCAGTAACTTCAGTGGGAAGTCTACTCTGGAAGCTCTGCAGAGAGTGACTTAAATTCAGCCTGGATATGGAGAAATATGTAAAACAAGGCATGACACTGCCTCCTCCCCTCACCATTTGCATCTGTTTAAACTTTGCATTGCCCATATTGGTCCCACATGCAGAAACCAATGGAAATGACAGGAAGTCTCTCTTTTGTCCTTTTCAGAAGGAATTCTGAAGCTCGAACTTAAGACTCCCAAATGCTTTGTGGGAACATGTGCTGAACTGCTTTATCTTTAACAAACCTACTACAAAGGGGTGACTATTTATACTAAATCTCCAAATTGCTGAATTCATGTGGGTTTGTATCATTAAAGAGTTCTGGGGTTTAGAATGTTCTGAAATCTGCAAAGTGTTTATATTTTTATTTTTCTACAGTGCGATTTCAAAAGTAACCGGAATTATTTTCATCTGCAAATGTCCACGATTTTAAAAAAGGAAATTTGGACAAGCCACAAACTCATAAAATCTGTGTTCTGTTATAAATTTATATGTGGTGGAAGACCAGGCTAACATATCACGTCACAGGAATTAGAGATGTAGAACTTTCTAGTTCATTTCCCAGTGAATTCAGAAGAAAAGCAGTTTAGACTTGTCTTTTGTGTACATGCACCAAGACCTCTTTTTAAGTATTTCCTTATATGTAATATATAGCTGTTATAGATAGAAATTACCGCACTTATTATAAATTAAACCAAAAGGATGGTGTTGCTACACTCTGAAATACAAATAGATCCAAAACACTAAATCTAAAGCATATGTAACTTGTAATTAACTGCCAAGAATTTTGTTATGTTTGTTTTCTTTAGATTCAGGTAGTTGGTACACAAGCTTGGGCTTCCTAAGTTTTTAAATTAATGCAATTTGTCTTGATTTTACAAATTGACTTATAAAAAAATTTCCTATCTGCCTAGTTATCCATGCAGTTATAGCAAGCAAGAGCATAAAAAAATTCTTAAAAATCACTGTCTTAAAGTCTTAAGAATTTTTGCTTGTTTGAGGACTAGGAACAGTGTTAAAGAATACTACTTTGCTATATTTGTATACTCTCCATAAAATCAATTGAATACAAGAATTAGAACTCATGATTCAGAAGGGCTTTATGAATGGCAAAGAATTTTTTTTTTTAATATTTATTTTTCAGTTTTCGGCAGACACAACATCTTTGTTTTGTATGTGGTGCTGAGGATGGAACCCGGGCCACGCGCATGCCAGGCGAGCGCCACATCCCCAGCCCCATGAATGGCAAAGAATTGAGTGTTAATTCAAGCAAACCAATAGAAGACATAGATTTTAGCAATCTATATGTCAGGTCAAGTTTAACTTTATTCAAAGGTATAGTAGCTAGTCTTTTTTATAAATAATACAATAACTTACCACCAACAGCGAATATTAATTTTTTTTTAAATTTTGTTACCAGGTTATCTGCAATGAATTCCTAGAATATGGCTAATATATATAAGTGCTATAGAAGTTATAATTATATCACATCTCTACCACTTGAGATAAAAGAACTTGCCAGGCGTAGTGGTGCATGCCTGAGGCATGCCTAAGTTGTTGAGGCTGGCTTTGAAGGTTCAAAGCCAGCCTCAACAACTTACCAAGACCTTGCCACAAAATAAAGAATAAAAAAGAGCTGGGGATGTTGCTCAATGGTTAAGCACCCCTGGCTTCTATCCCTGTACCAAACCAAACAAAACAAAAACAGTGTTTTAGTTATATAACCATACAGAATATTAATTTCTTCATTTTTAAAAACTGTGGTAAAATACTTGGCTTTCTGATTTTTTCTCTTCCTTCTTTCTTTCCTTCCTTCCTTTGGATTGAACCCAGAGGTGCTTTACCATTGAACTACATCACCAGACTTTTTATTTTGCGAGTGTCTTGCTGAGTTGCTGATGGTGTTCCTTACTTGCCGAAGATGACCTCAAACTTGGGATCCTTTTGCCTCTGCCTCCTGAGTTGCTGGGATTACTGGTGTGTGCCATGCACCAGGCAAAACACTTAGTTTTCTACTGAAAGAGTTATACCCTGGATTCAATCCCCATTACCAAAAGCAATCTTTTTAAAGGCTGGCTTATTAATAGCTTAAAATTCTCTTCAAGACATGTTATTGAATAAAAGATGGTGCCTGAAAAAGAAAGAAAGAAAGAAAGAGTTATAAAGGTTTAGTGAGCTAATATATTAAACTTATGAAATTTTAAATATTATCTTATATTTTTAAATTATTTGTTTAAAACAGAAGATGATGGGGGCTGGGGATATAGCTCAGTTGGTACAGTGCTTGCCTCGAATGTACAAGGCCCTGGGTTCGATCCCCAACACCACAAAAAAACGAAACAAGAAGATGATGATGTTTAAGTGGTTACTTTTTAAAGTGCAGTAGTAAAATGATTATAGAGTTGATGGACAAACTGAAATGACAAACATTGAGGGACAATGGTAAGTGATCCAGTGTTTCTGTGGAATGTGAGTCAACAATAGTGGTAAATCATTCATCTTAGCATTGAATAACCAGGTGTGGAGAAATCTTGGCAGGAAAGTGTTAAGTCAGAGCAATGCAGCTGGCTCTGCAAATGGTACTGTAGCCTGTAAATATGTGAAAACGATGACTCTTTTTGGAACATTAACCTCAACTTCCTCCTTTCTACCATGTGTCAACCTGCACTGAATGAGCCCAATATTGCCCTCTGGGCCAGGTATCATGCTAAGTGTGTTTCATATATCATATAATCAACCCCAAAACACTTGGAAGCAATATTTACCTATTCATCAGATGAGAAAGCTGACAGGAAAGAGTAATAGATGGGATCCAAATTCCATGACCTGAGTTCTCAACTATTATCTTTTGTTATAAGGTTTAAGCTTTAGTTCCTATTCTAAAAGTAATCTATTGAAGCTATTATAAAAATAGAGATAAAAGCCAAGCATGTGGTCCATGTCTGTAATCTCCTCCGTAACTCAGGAGGCCGAGGCAGGAGGATCACAAGTTCAAAGCTAGCCTCAGCAATTTAGTGAGACCCTATCTCAAAATTAAAAGTAAAAAGAACTGAAGATATAGCTGTATAGTAAAGTACCCTTGGGTTCAATCCCTAGTACCAAAAAAAAAAAAAAAAAAAAAAGGCAAAATACAGATATTAACAATATATTTCTTATGTTAGGTTGAATAGTGTCCCTTCAAACCTTAAAAATTTATTTCAATGTAGAACTTAAAAACTGAAAAATGTGCTGGGTGCAGTGACGCAAGCCTGTAATCCTAGCAGTTTGAGAGGCTGAGGCAGGAGGATCATGAATTCAAAGCCAGCCTCAGCAATGGTGAGGTGCTAAGCAACTCAGTGGGACCCTGTCTCTAAATAAAATACAAAATAACTCTGGGGATGTGACTCAGTGGTCAAATGCCCCTGAGTTCAATCCCTGGTAACAAACAAACAAAAACCTTAAAAATGTGACCCCATTTGGAAATAGAGTCTTTACAGATGTAATTAGTCAAAATTGAGCTGGAGTAGGTTGGATTCTAAATCCAGTATGACAGGTGTCCTTAGAAAAAGATGAGACATGCAGGGCTACACAGCACGATTGCCAGGTGACACAGGTAGAAATTAGAGTTATGCTGCTACAAACAAAGGAACAAAAGCCAACGATTGCCAACAACTACCAGAGGCACAGAACAGATTCATTCACCTTCTGAGTCAATGGAAGGAATCAGTCCTACTGACACCTTGATTTTAGACCTCTGGCCTCTTGAACTGTGAAAGAATAATTACTGTGAAGCCACCCAGTTTGTGACATTTTGTTATAGCAGCCCTAGGAAACCTATACAATTCTATAATACATACATTCTGTAAATGTGTGTATATATATATATCCCTGTAGCCCACGTCCTGTGGGGGCTTTGGAACGAGGGTCACTTGGGTGAATTGGGCTGGCACGAAGGAATCACGCAGTCACAGAAAATACCTTTTACTTGGGGCATTTCAGGATGGCTTCTCCACCTCCAACTGTAAGCTCCCACAAGGGGGGACAATAGAAAAACACAGAAAGGCTGGCAAGACAGAGTGAGCACACCCTGAACCCTGGTTTTTATTGAAGAGAGCCATTCGTTAGAACATTTCATTCAAAAAAGGTATAGGAACAAGAAGGCAGCCCACTCCCATTGGGTAATGCCCACTCCCTGCGGAGGGAGGGGAGATCCACCTGTTTCTGCTCAGGGGAAACCAGTCTCCACACCTCCACCACTCAAGGCTAAGGGTGCTCTACTCTTATACAGCTGCTACATACACACACACACACACACACACACACACACACGAAATTTAATAAAACATACTTATTTTACAGTGATATACTATCAGGTATTTAACAAAATTATGTTATTTACACATCATAATCTTATAAGTTTTATATGCACTTTACAGATGAGAGAACTCAGAAAATTAAGTGACTTGCCCCAAATTAAATATTTAATATCAAAGTTAATATGAAGCCTGTTCAGTCCTGGGCCTCTTATCCCTTTGATTTTGATCTTGTGCTCTCCTTTGTCCTAGGAGATCTTTCCCTAGCTCTCATCTTCTTTCCCACTTGAGTGTTTGATCTTTCTTCATTGCACCTCTCTCCTTCCTTACAGAAGTACTCTGTTCAACTTAAAATTCTCTCTCTGCTTATTTGTATTCCGCCTCCGTTTGCCAGATGTCTGAAATAAGAGTCCACCCTGATTGTTCTACTCCCTCACCACCTTTTCATAGGACATCCCCTTGATCTTGACTAGTTTTCATCACTTCACTGAAGCTGGTGTGTCTCAAATCGGATCTTTAAACTTTTTTCTTTCCCCCCAGTGCTGGGATTCAAATCCAGGGCCTGAGTCTGTTAGGCAATTACTGGACCAGTGTGCTATGCCCCCAGGCCAAAATCACTAAGTTTTCAAATACAATCTTTTCTATGAACATTTCACGTTATCCAAATTAGACTACTTTTTGCTCTCATTTTTCCTCTGTTCTTGTTTGGTTCATGCTATGTATTTCTTTTCTTTGGAAAGATCTGCTGTTGGTCCCAGTTTTCCTTTCTTCAGGGTTTAATTCAGTCATTCCAGATCAGGTCTACAGGGAAGGGGTTGTAGCTCAGTGGTAGAACACATGCTTCACATACACAAGAACCTGGGTTCAATTTCCAGTACTTCAGAAAGGAGAGGTAGAGTATAAATTCAGCAAATATTAATTGAGTACCTTAAACCACTACTGTGTTCTAGGCTTGGTACTAGGTATATAAAGAGGGAGGGATCCTTAACTAATACGGGAAGCTGCTACCTTCAGAGTTGTCCTTTTTGTTTGTTTTATTTTTTGACTCTTAGATGAAACAAAGATAAAATCAAAGGGATAAGAGGCCCAGGACTGAATAGAGAGGTTTTGTTGGAATAACTTGTGGAAGACCAGCCAAGGGCACCAAATCACTCTGATTCATTCTTTTAGGTGATCTAAGGTAAACTTTGGCTCAGATTATTTTGAACTGAGCATGCCCAGAAGTATTTGTGTCTGCCATCTTAACCTTTTTGAACCCATGCTCTATGAATTTGAGCTGAGCATGCCCAGAAATGCATCTGCCATATTTCCTTTTTTAAACTGTGACCTTAAATGGAGCATGCTCAGAAATGTGTGGCCTCTAAAGTGCTTTCCTACAGCAATATGAATAAACACCCATTTCCATTCCTTGAGGATCATTACTTTGTTTTTTTTGTTGTTGTTGTTGTTTTTAAGAGAGAGAGAGAGAGAGAGAGAGAGAGAGAGAGAGAGAGAGAGAGAGAGAATTTTAATATTTATTTTTTAGTTTTCAGGGGACACAACATCCTTGTTTGTATATGGTGCTGAGGATCGAACCCGGGCCGCACGCATGCCAGGCAAGCGCGCCACTGCTTGAGCCACATCCCCAGCTCCAGGATCATTACTTTGGAAATAGCCCAATGTTGTTCTTACTTGCTTCAGGTAAGAAGTCTCCACTCTTATTTCCTGATTGTGCATTTTGGCTTGTACTCCCCATTGTGTTCAGTTATAGGATTGGCCATAGTTCCACTCTTGAATTTTATCTAGCTATCTATCTATCTCTCTATCTATTTATTTTTGTGGTACTGGGGATTTAACCCAGGTGTGTTCTATTGGGCTACATTCTGTGTCCTTTTTATTTGAGACAGGGTCTTGCTAAATTGCTGAAGTTGACCTTAATCTTGATTACAAACATGCAACACCCTGTCTTGCTGATTTAATGTTTATTCATCAGATTTTATCCAATTAATGACATTTTCTAATTAATTCATTAGGTTTCTTCTATAAGCATTTCCTGATTCCTGCCAACTGAAAGTGATTTTAATTTTGTTCTGGGGATTCAGACAATTTGTTCTGTTATCATAGCCTTTTCACCATTGTAGTACTGAATGCCTCCCTTGTGGGCCATAATACCTTCCTCCTGTTCAGACAGTTTCTTTAATGCATGTGGAATCCTGCAGAAATAAAAACTTCTTGGATGGAGAGACTTGTACTTTCTCTTGTTGATGTCTTCACTGGAGCTTAGAACTATCAAATTCATATTCAGTTTCATTGAATATAGGAATCAGGAGGGTTTTTTTTTCCCCCTCTTCAGGGGACTGAATCCAGCACTTTTTAGGCAAGCACTTTACCACTACTTACATCCTTAGCACCCACACCCCCTTATTTTAAACTTTAAAAAAAAATTTGGGGATATGGTCTTGTTAAGTTGCCTAGGCTGGCCTTGAATTGACAAGGCTCCTTCTTTAGCTTACTAAGTAACTGGCTTAAGGAGATATATATATATATATATATATATATATATATATATATATATATATTTTTTTTTTTTTTTTTTTTTTTTTTTTTTTTTTTGATACTAGGGTTTGAACTCGGACATGCAATCACTGAACCACATCCCCAGCCCTTTTTATATTGTATTTAGAGACAGGGTCTCACTGAGTTGTTTAGGGCCTTGCTAAATTGCTGAGGCTGACTTAAGATCCTCCTGCCTCAGCCTCCTGAGCTGCTGGGATTACAGGTATGTGCCACTGCACCCGGCTTTATTTTTTATTTTTGAGAGAATCTTGCTAAGTGCTGACTGAGGCTGGTCTTGAACTTGCAACCATCCTGCTTCAACCTCCTGAGTTGCTAGGGTTACAGGTGTACAGGTGTGGATGGCTAGGTATACATTTTTCTTTTGATCCTTGGTTCAATTTTGACCACTCTGGATCTAGACCAATCCACTGCTTTTTAGTTTTCATTCCCTACTTTAGTTTTCTTAAGACTACATTAATTATCTGCTGCCATTTTGTGGTCTTAAATTAGCACTAAGGAGGAAGTTAACATCCAAATTTATAGAAGATAGAATCATAGTAAATGAAAATTTATTAGTTTCAAATACTGTGTAACCAAAATTGTATTTACCCCTGATTAGAGGAAATGGTGAATTAGACATGTTGGAGATCTCAAATGCATAAAATTAGAATATTGAGTATGGTCAAACATTTAATTTAATACTGAAAATTTTCCCAGGATCTTCTTTGAGCATATGTGCTGGCTGAAAAAACATTAGTGCTCATAAATGCTGCATCAAGCTGATATCTGAGCCAAAACATATATTTTCATAAGAACCCATAATTCTAAAAGAGACACACATTTTTGAGAGTATGGGTATCTTCCTAACCCTCATATGTCTGGCAAACTTGAAAAAATAACACAGTCATGGATGTAACAGATTCTCAACTATGTCGCATACAAAAATAACAGAGGTAGCAACAGCTTATGTGAAGTTTTCAGATTGCCCCTACCTTGTGGTGGCTCTTATCCATGCTACTGACCTAAAGTTATTGACAGAATAATATTAAGAAGACTTTTCTTTATTATGTTACATTAAAAGGGAGATTGGTGATCTTTGTTTATTTTTATAATGAGCAAAAAGATAAAAAAGAACCATTTGATTGAATAGAAGAGATTCTACTTAGTAATATATCTCTCTAAAAAAATAATAAGTGAAACACATTTGGGTCTATTCTTTCCATCCCTACTTTTAACTTTTTTTATAGGCATATTTTGTCAAAAACAGACTTGGGAATTTTCATAGTAAACCCAACTGACTCCTAAGCAACAATTATCATTTATTGGAATCATTATATATATATATATATAAAACTGCTAATAAACTGTGTTGGAATTCTTTTTCTTTTCTTTTCTTTTCTTTTTTTTTTTTTTGTGGTCCTGGGGATTGAACCCAGGTGTCTCTACCACTGAGCTACCTCCCCTGCCCTTTAAAACTTTTTTTTTTTCCTGCTGTGAGATGGGGGATCTCACTATATGCTGAGGCTGTCCTTCTTGCCTCATACTCCAGAGTAGCTGGGATTACAGACTTGCATCACCAGGCCTAGCTTTGCTGGAATAATAATAATAATCGATTAATTAATTAATATTATTATTATTATTGGTACTGGGGATTGAACCCAGAGGTGCTTTGCCACTGAGCTACATCTCCAGGTCCTTTTTTTTTTTTTTTTTTTTTTTCTGGAGAGTGTCTCACTAAGTTGCTTAGGGAATTGCTGAGGTAGATCTCAAATCTGCAGTCCTGTCTCAGCCTCCCAACTTGCTGGAATTACAGTTGCGCTGTCACCACTCTTGGCTGCGCTGGAAATTATTTAAGGAAATAGTTAAAGTTTTGAGACTCATGAAAATTTTAATCTTTGTATAACTATTGAGTTTGAAGGGCCTAGAGTTTAGCACTAGAAAACAGAAACTTTGTATTTGAATCTTCTGTTGGATGATTTTGTTCATGGTCAAAAGTGAAGGTGATTTGGTGTCATAGAAATAACATGACATGCCAGGTGCAGTGGTACATGCCTGTAATCGTAGCGGCTTGGGAGGTTGAGGCAGGAGGATTGCAAATTCAAAGCCAGCTTCAGCAATTTTGGTACAATCCCAGTACCCCTTATCCCTCTAACCCTTGTGCCTGCCCCACCAAAAAAAAGGTGAGCCATTTAGATATTGTGTTGACAGATTCCAGAGTTCTATGAATCACTAACTTTTAGGTCTGCTTTGATTTCCTTTAGCTGGAAACTTTAGAGGGTTTATGAATTCATTTAATAAACATGAAATGAGCACTTAACACATGCAGAGATTTCATTACATTTAAAAAATATTTAGTTTTTAGTTATAGTTGGATACAATAGCTTTATTTTGTTTATTTATTTTTATGTGGTACTGAGGAGTGAACCCAGGGCCTCGAACATACTAGGAAGTGCTCTACCACTGAGCTACAACCCCAGCCCCAGAGATTTCATTACATTTTATGAAAAAGAAAAATATAAAATATCCATATCTCAAATACATCAGAGTGGTAACATTGTAATTAATGTGTAGTTAATAAGTACAAAAAAATCTTTGATTAGTTTTCAGGGTTTCACCCTTTTGATTTTGACAGAGAATTCCATCCTTTTAATATTTTCCCAGGATATTCTGGCATTGCCACTCTGGTTTTCATCCTGATAACTAGTCCAGAATAATTGCCAACTCTCTCCTTTATACAGTGAATGACAACATAGGCTATTTAAAAATTTTTATTTTATTTACTTATTTTTAGTTATACATGAAAGTAGAGTATGTTTTGACATATGTGTACAAACATGAAATATAACTTATTCTAATAAGGATCCTAGGCTTGTGGATGTACACGATGTGAAGATTCACTATGTACTTGTACAAGTACATAGGAAAGTCATGTTAGATTAATGCCACTATTTCTTCTATTCCTATCCCCATCCCTTCCCTTCATTCCCCTTTGTCTAATCCTCTGAACTCAGCCTGCCCCTTGTTGTGTGTTAACTGGCTATTTTAAAAGAATGTTGGATACAGTTTTCTGTCATGTCTCTTAATGTGGCTAGAAGGCATGTCTTATTATTATTTATTATTATTCTGTTATCTCTGTATTCCCCAGATTTGGTCCCTGAACTACAAATGTTTGTAATTAGTTATTCAATTACTGTAACTGTTTTAGTTTTGTTTAGCCTATATCATATACAGCATATTTAAACTACTTTTTTTGTGCTTTTAGAGTCCAGTAAAGGTCATAGAATAAATGTATCTAGGAGGAATGT